>NC_141218.1:31144759-31429759 GCF_054856515.1 Filicampus tigris | reverse complement strand
GCGCCAAAATGTGGAACTCGACACAACTAAAATGGTGAATTTTTTTTCTTTTTATATATATATATATATATATATATATATATATATATATATATATATATATATATATATACACATACACACACACACACACACACACACACACACACACACACACGTGTGTGATGTGACTCATTCAAAGAGAGAATTTCAGTGTTGTAATTCCAGTAACCAGTGAACATGCACATAGAGGACAGGCTGGGCAAGTCTTCCATTTATGTTTTCGCGTCATTTAATGCTCGATAGCACAGTGAAACTGCCTGTACAGGCAGGTTCATAAATATTGGCCATCGACATCATTGTCATGTTTTTGGCTCTTAACATCACCATGGACCTGACCTGAAATGAAAGACTTATACTAGGGCCTAAGGACACATTACTGTACAATTATAAAAGTGTTAAGCTGAAAGGATAACAACAACATTCATATACCGTACATATAAGCTATATATAATCACCTGTCTGTATTAAATACATTGGAAAAAATATGATAGTTGAATTTAGTGAATATTTCATCAGGTGGGTTGCACAAAATGAAATAATCTGGATCCAGATATGTTTTTAAGTAGTATATAGTATGTACTTACAAAATGTATCTGGATTCAGACGATTATACTTCATGCAACCGCTTGAAGAAATGAAATTGAGTAATCAATGCACGGCATTTTTTTTCAGTGTATAAACACACTGGGATGTACGAAAAACAGTGGCCATTAATGGATCTGGTGAGGCACCGCCTTCCTGGTCTTTTGTGCCTCATAAAGACAGTCTTTTGGGAAAAGTGTCCTTTGAGGTATCATCAGACAATATTGAAGTTCTATCACGGTGACACTGCAACACTGCAGCGTTGCTACAATTAACATAATAACGGAACCTTCAGACGGTTTTAACTGTCTCTCTTCCCTCTAGTGTCAGTTTAGTAAATGAAATCCATTTATTGTACATCTACTGTGCCGAGAAACATTCTTAGTTGACTTCTATTGGGATCCACTTTTGAAAAGAGCTTGTGAGCCCAATTAGTCTTTTATCAATCGATGTGTAAACAACCTTGGGCATAACTTGGCAACTGCACATTTCATCCTCACCAGTCATATATATCAGTGGTCGTGTTATCTAAGAACATGCTGGGTTTGTTTGTCTGCAAGATGCAATGCTCCTGGCTCCTAAGTTTATGGGGAAAAAAGACTTTTGATCTCACTGCAGCCTGCCTTGAGTGTTCCCAAAGTTTCTCTTGACCAAATTGATCTCTGTGGAAAACAACACAGCGCAAGATTCAAAATGACTCATATTTTTAGCAGCTGTTTATTTTTCATGATGTAACACTGGCTCTTCAGAAGAATCTCAAGTTTGTTAAGGCAGAATCTGGTCTAATTACTGCTTTTAGGTTGTGCGAGGGAGAAGCCGTTATAAAAGTACACAGAAGTGGCAGTTTGGCCTCTTTCTTTGTACTCTTCAAGACTCACACCCTCATGTCCCTGCTGATTTCCCGCCAGGAGCTGACCTGCAGGTTTGCCAAACCAAAGGCCCGGCATGCTGTTCCAAAAAGATGGAGGAGCGCTATCAGTTTGCCGCTCGCAGCAACATGGAGTCCGGCCTGCAAGTTGTCAGTGCTCAACTCAAACGTATTATCATCCAGAATGCTGCCATTTTCCAAGGTAAGCGCTGAGATAATAAATATCAACGACATGAGATAGTTTCAACTTCAGAAGATATTGATGGGACAAAATCTGATATTGCTGTCAGAAGCTACATCCTGAGTCACGCTTTCACAACATAATGTGCCCTTCCTGGAAGTGGCAATGTGCTCAAGTGAAGGGCCTAACAATAAATGGAATTGTTTGAGAGACTTTGGATGTTGTTTGGCTATAAGTGGCAGACGTGTTGCTCCAGTAAGGGGCAGTGCACTTACACCCATGACTGGTAACAAACTGTGAAAAACAGCAGCAGTTCAGACAACCACTCAAGGTTAAGAGGTCAGACAGATGGTGTGACGTGTGTGATGTGACTCATTCAAAGAGAGAATTTCAGTGTTGCAATTTGAGTAACCAGTGAACATGCACATAGAGGACAGTCTGGGCAAGTCTTCCATTTATGTTTCTCGCGTCATTTAATGATCGATAGCACAGTGAAACTGCCTGTACAGGCAGGTTCATAAATATTGGCCATCGACACCATTGTCATGTTTTTGGCTCATAACACCGCCATGGACCTGAAATGAGATGAACAAGGTGTTTCAACTGCAGACTTTTATATTTGATTTGAGGATATTTGCATCCAAACCAAGTGAATGGTGCAGCAATTACAACAGTTTGTATATGTGCCTCCCACTTTTTAAGGGATAAGAAAATGCATAATTATTTTTATTGTCAGTTATCAACTTAAAGGTGTTATGACTGCCAATAAGTCATAAAATCCCATCTGAGTATAACATATTGGTGTACATGGTCTGAATAGTCTCCAGGGACACTTCATGTGACTAAAAGGCTTTGAGACTGTCTTTTGTGTAATCAGTGCTGTAAAAATGCTTGCATCAAAACTTCTTCACCAGGTTTGTACTTCTTGCTTATGCGTAGAGAACTTGTGCTCAAAGTCAAAAGGGCGGCACATGAAGGAAGACTTTGAAACACCTTACAGAAACATATTTTACTACATTATATTATTGTACTTTGTGCTTTGAGTGTAGCTGGAATCAAGCTTGGGAGGGTTACTTAAAAAATGCATTCTGATACAGTTACTAGTTGTTAAAAAAAATGCAGTTAATAACATAATCCATGTACCGTATTTTCCGGACTCTAAGCCGCTACTTTTTTCCTAGGTTTTGAACCATGCGGTTTATATAAAGATGCGACCATTCTGTGGATTTTTCTTCCACCACTAGGGGCGCTCTAACCGAAATTAGAATCAAAACAATGAAAAAACCAATGCAAAGAAGAATACGCCACTTTTTCTTTTGCAGACAGAACAAGGATGACAAATTACAAACACTTAATTATTTTCAAATATTCGCCCCTTTATCATGGAACCCACACAAAGAAGTTCATATGATGCAAGTTTTAAGTTGAAGGCCATTGATCTTACTATCGAGGAAGGAAACCGCGCTGTTGCACACAAGCTTAGTGTCAAAGAATCTGTGGCAAGACATTGGAGGCGGCAGCAGGAAGTGAAATGAAGATAAGTACTTCAGTAGGGTTATTTTCTCTTGGTTCTGTTCCGTTTTAATCAGCAAAGTTGCCGCCATGTTAAAAAGGCACTGTTAGTAAAGAATCTGTTCGGGTACATACATGTACATTTACAGTTCAAAATTGTTCTGTAAATGCAGTAAATTTTTCTAACATAGATAGGTGCGGCTTATAACCCGGTGCGGCTTATGCCATTTATTCATTATTTTAAAAAAAAAAAATTTGCGTGGGTGCAGCTTATATAAAGGTGCGGCTTATAGTCCAAAAAATAAGGTAATATAATATTAAAGTAATGTAACTTGATTACTTTTAATTACATTTGATTGCTCTAATACCAAATAGGTTAAAAAAAGACGTACAAAAAAATCCTATGCCTCATATTTACAGAGATGGGCATTCCTCCAATCACTGATGGATTCTCGTTTTGCTGGCGAATGATGCAAACTTTGAAACGCTGATGGACTAAGCACAGACAGAAGCGGTTTTTCACCTGCCACTCGAATCGTCACTAACGCCAGTGCTGGGCAGTCCATCAGTCCGTCGGTGACAGACTCCCGTTTCACCCACAACTGTTGGAAACACACGCCGTGTGTCTCACATGTGTTTGTCCACAGGGGTGGATACACCGGGGTTGCTTCGAGTGGAGTGAAGGAGGGGCTTCTTGTCCTCCGACAGAAAAAAAAGGTTGAACATCACTAGTTAAACCGTCCCATTGGTTGCGTTGGCTGCTAAATCTCGGTTCCCATTCTCCAAGCCTGCTCCTTTTTTAGGACCTTTATTAGGTCCCACAGACTGCAATGACATTGTCCCATATTGTTATTCTTTCGCCAATCACCACGCTCTGTGTGTGTGTGCGTGTCTGTTTTATTTTCTTCATTTGGCTATGTGTCTGCTTGTGCTAAGCCTGCATGTGACGTAGTAAGTAGTGTGTTCTCAACGGTGATTGGCTGTCGCTGCGGCGCTGCCCCCAAAAGTTCACTTCATCCTATCACGACAAAATGGGCCAAGGAGCAAAACTGACGACTGACGGACTGGCCCGACCTAAAATAATAACGGTCTGATTTCGACGGACTGGCGGGCTGACAAGACCACAACTGTGCTACCCTTGCAAACTGTTTTCTTTTTTTTTTTTTTTTTACTGACGCGCAGTTAAAATAACAATGAATGACTGACGATGACGGACGGGTGCTGCGGATGCTGACAAATGACGAATGATGGACGGGCAAAATTTTGTTGTAGGTGTGTGTGCGCTTTACGGTAGCATGAAGATGAGAGGGGGGTTTAGTTAGAGTGTGTGTGACAGTTTAGGGCTGCTCGATTACGTAAAAACTATTAATCATGATTATTTTGGTAAGAATTGAAATCACGATTATTCAAATGATCATTTATTTTTTGGTACAAAACAAGAAAATGTTTAAAAGTAAAAAATATAAAGAAATAAATGTAAGTAAGTTCCTTTTGGATCAAACAATTTTTTAATTAGTTATGAATTTTTTTTTAAAAAGTTGCAAATGTACAGTATAAACAAACAAAAGTGCGTTGGGTATAAATGAGTATTAATAATCATTTTTTAACGATTATGCCAACTTTGTAATTATGGAGTGTAATAATCGTAATTGTAATTGAATTTCAATCAATTGCACAACCCTATGACAGCTCATTTCCTACTTCAGCCTCGTTCCTAACTTAGATTGTATTTGTGCTCTCACAAGCCACACGCATCAAAACGGATCTCATCATGATACAGAAACAGTAAAGTTCGAGTAGAAATTAGATTGTGAATAAAAAAAATAACGCATTAACTGTGACTGTCATTATTTGATCGCAATTAATGCACTGTTTTAACACCCTTATCTGTACCATTCATTTAGTTCGCAACTAACTTTTGTCATTGTTGTTTTAGGTTTGTTTATTCTGTTGTGTTTCACGCTTGTGTGCTCCTCTGTTTTTTCTTTTTTTCCCCGTTGAATTGATCAAGAATTGTTTTTGTCTTTTATGGGATCCATGTGTTGGCTGTAGCCAACCCTTGCATATTTGGGAAGAGGCATTTATTTACATGAGTATAAAGTGGACGACTCACCCAGCGGCCAACGGAGGCACACCAAGTAGAGGTCGGGCACGATCTGTAGATGTACGATATTATTTGTAGCTCTTGATTGTTCTTATACTGTTCATGAATATGCAGTATGAAGTTGTAATTAGGGGTGTCAAATTAGTGCATTAATTGTGATCAATGAATTACAGTCCGAGTTAAAGCGTTAATTTTTTAAATTGTATCAATCTAATTTTTACTCTCTATCTTTACTGTTTCTGTATGAGGATGAGGTCCATTTTGATGCATGGGGCTTGTGCTTGGGTTGTTGGGGGTGTGAAAACACTGGTCAATGTGACACTCCGAAATGGACACTGATTGGCTGTCATTGTGTTTGACATAACCTGATAGGCTCCTATTGTAGGTGGGAGGGCAAGTTCAGGAGCAGAGAGAAGATGTGATAATGGAGGAGCATGTGAGGGTTGTTGGTCTGATGAATGGTAAATTTTAAAAAGAAAAAAACTCCCTGACGGCACTATTGATAAAGGCAGAGTGATATGCCTTGTTTCTAGGGACTTTGCTTAAAAAGAAGCAGTCCATGCCTACTGCATAAATGCAAAGCAACCAGCCCTAAAGCTAAAGACAATGATAACAACGCCAAGACGCTAATGTAGCGAGCCATTGCAAAGATCGTCACTAAACTCGAACAGCTCACGAATGAGCAAGTCTGTGACCGACGGGCTGACGAAAGTCCTTGCCAAGTGAAAAGCGATGAACTGCAGGCCGATCAACATAGTTGAAGACAAGGGATTCATTGAGGTGTCCATTGACCCACCATACAAAATCTTGCGCAGGATTGCAGTGATGACTAAAATCAGCAAGATGCATGACGGTGAAAAGAAAAGCAAGCTTCATGTTTTGGTGGGGGATTCGGACAAATTTCCTATAACAGCAGATCACTGGCCCTCAACTCGCAACCACGGTGATTTGGGGGTGACTGAACACTTTATTGACGGTGAGTGAAGCTTCAATTCATTTTGCACTGATCGTCGTGAAAACAGAAACCAGGGACTTGGCTGCTAAATGCGGCAAACAGTTTCCCAAGATGGCAAATGACTGGGTAATTGAAAAAAAGATAAACACCATAATTACAGATACAGATACATACAATGGTGGCTTTGGGGATTTTCTCAGCAATTTTGAAGTGAGATTAAAAAATACATGAATTCGACCAATTAATGACAGATCATAATTATTTAATCTCTCATTTTTTAAATTATTGACAGCCCTAGTTTGACAGCTTTATTTTTTTTTAAACATCTCTGCCACAAAGAGGTGCCGATTTTCACACTTTATTTACATATTCTTCCCACCTTTCAATAGTTCTCACATTTGTAATCACAACGCAGTCCGGTTCTTCTGTTTACTATTTTGGGATTCACTGTCCTGAATTTTCTGTGAACACATACATACGCATACACATGCACGCACGGCCACACACACTCACACACCCACGCACACACACGCACACGGCAATTAAAACACGGGTTTAATGGGGACTGTGGTGTTTGTTCGACTTGGTCGTCTACAGCTAACAACATTAGAGACCGCTGCTCTTTCCAAGAAGGGGTTCAATACTAATTGCTTTAGTGAAGGGCCAAAGAGAACTCCCAAAACATCGCCCGCACTGAAATCTTTTTAACATCCTGGTCTTATCTGTCTCCTTCTACTTTATCTACCCCTTCTCCCTCAGACCCTGTCATCCTCTCTCTCCATCTCTGTCTCAGTCCATCTGTTTGACTTTCTCTCTCCCTCTCTCCTCATTTGTTCATGCTACCAGTATTAGGAATTGAGTGCATGCTCTTTGCTGGTCTCTGAATTTTTTTCTCCAACACTCACTCGTAGCACAGATCAAAAAGCTTCCCTTCTCCACTCATCTATCTTCCATCTCCGGGTACTCCAGCTCTACATCCACATCCCCCTCTCCTTGCAGATCCACCTGCTCCGCTCGCTTCTGCCAAGCCTCACTTGCACGAGAGAGGTGGCAAAAGTACTCATACTCTGTACTTGTAGTGGAGATACTCGTAGTGGTAACAGTCTGATAAAAGTAGACGTATTGATACAACTCCTTGACTTACAGTGGGAAATCAATCCCAACATATTTTTTTTCAAGAATATGTTCCCAGCAGGCCCACTAGTTGAAACACGGTATTCTGATTAATGTTGCGTTTGTGGAATGTGAATTAAGCAGCAAAATCCAGCCCTTTTTAGCCATCTGAACAGGTGGCCATTTTGTCACTTCTGTCGACTGAAAATGACATCACAACTGCTCCAATCACGGCTCAGCTTCAGAAAGCAGGTTAGTTAAATAATACAAATTATACTCTTTTCTGCGGCACCCCTGATGATCACAGCACACTAGTGTTCCACGGCACACTAGTTGGGGATGACTGGCTTAAACATCGGTCCTCTCTTTCAGTTCGATAGCAGGGCGTATAGGTAAGAGGTTAGGACTTTCTCCACACACGGCCTTGTTTGCTCTTTGGCAATCTAATGAGCCCTGGCTAATATCTTGATGGCATACTGAGGAAATAATGTGCAATGGAATAATTGTAGTTTCTACTCTGATTTGTGATGGACTCAAATTTCATTTTGATTCCCATTAGCGAGATCATAATATCATACTTCCCCTGCGCGCCATGACTGTTCCACTCGTAATGGCTCGATGCTTTCAATTCTGTTCAAAATGAGAATCTGCAAACCTGTGCTGGGTGCTCATCTTTAAAATTTTAAATGAGAAGTCAAACTTGCACATGCTGGGAATTTAATTTCAAAAATGAATTATGAATATTCTGTTAGAGTGGATCAGTCAGCACATGATGTAGCACAGTGGGCCGTGGAAATAACTTGATACAGGATGTCATTGCAGCAGGCTGTGCAAGTGCCGAGAGGGAGAAGTTGGAGGGAAAAATTACAACGAAAACACTTGGACAACACTTTAATAATAGACAAATGTTCAAAAGACATTTGATTGCTATTACTATGTAACAACTATTGTCTTAAGCTACTGGTAATCATACATGAGGCATTGATTATTTTAAAACTTTGTTTTTTCCTGTTGTGGATAGAAATCTGCCCCAACCGTCATCACCATCAAGTCCACTACTGTGAATACCAAGTAGTAAAAAATCAGTCTTAACCACAAAACATGTGTTTTATGTTAATTTATTGGCTTTATTTGTTTCTATATTTTTTTATTTATATCTTATATATTATTTATAGGCGGCACGGTGATCGACTGGTTAGCACGTCCGCCTCACAGTTCAGAGATCGTGGGTTCGATCCCGGCTCCGGCCTCCCTGTGTGGAGTTTGCATGTTCTCCCCGTGCCTGCGTGGGTTTCCTCCGGGTACTCCGGTTTCCTGCCACATTCCAAAAACATGCATGGTAAGTTGATTGGACTGTCTAAATTGCCCCTAGGTGTGATTGTGAGTGCGGATGTTTGTCTCTGTGTGCCCTGCGATTGGCTGGCAACCAATTCAGGGTGTCCCCCGCCTACTGCCCAAAGACAGCTGGGATAGGCTCCAGCACGCCCGCGACCCTTGTGAGGATAAGCGGTATGGATAATGAATGAATGAATATTATTTATATCTATATTTATTTATACTTGTGTATTACGGCCTTTTATTGCCTTTATTTATTGTCTACTGTTTGTAAAGTGCTTTGTTACAGCTCTATATGTATATGTATATATATATATATATGTATATATATATATATATATATATATATATATATATATATATATATATATATATATATATATATATATATATATATATATATATATACAGATATATATGTATATATATATATATATACAGATATATATGTATATATATATATATATATATATATATATGTATATAGTAAATAACATGCAAACCTCACATAAATAACATGCAAACCTCACTACTTTTGATTGTCACTGAACAGAGATATGTACGCTGCGGATTCATGTGATGTTGCATTATGTATGGCTATTCACGCCATAGTTTAACAACTTTAAAGCTCCATTTTCCCAGAACATTTTGGTTGAAGGCAGGGTTGGAATAGTTGTTAGCGTGTTCATGCTCAGTCAGAAGAGCTGCACCTTCACCACCATGTAACTGGAGTTACAAACCATTCCAAATCCCTATCTTGGGGCATTATGTTTGATTGGCAGCTCTAATTATTTTCTCCATTCAAAGATGCTTTGCATCCTGTGGTGCAGCAACAAGCTGCAGATGTTCACTGATGAAAAAAAAAAACTATTCTTAAAATAGAAAAATGTGATGTGCATGAGGTGGTAATACATTCATCTATGTATTTTAATTAATGTGCTTTTAAATGTGTGACATCAAAATCAAGTAAAAGATTAATTAATTTCTATTCTTTTTTTCTATTTTGGATCAATCCCACATTGATGTGCAGTGGAGCAGGCAGGATTTGTGTACTTGTGCTTATACCGTGCTTGTGTAAAATGGCACACCCACAGACCACGATGCTGTCGACGCAGTTTCATCACAGTCCATTGCTCCTTTGCTGCCAGGGGGAACAATCCTGACCGTCAGGGCAGTCACAGCCAAATCCAAGGAGCAAACCCATTTAATAAACATGAGATGACAGGATTGGCCTGGATTGTTATAATGTCATGCAAAGATATCTGAGCGGCGTGTGAGTGTGATATCTGCTAAAGTGGGGCAGCCAGCCCGGTCCTCCAACACTTTTGATCAGTGGGCTGTTTACAAGGTCAGTGCACGGATGATTTTGGGTACTTTTAGGCACAAGCAATCTAGTAATATGGGAGTTTTTGTTTGTTTGTGTTTTTTCCGTGGGCAGACCAACCAAACGCTGCAAATACGGCAGTCGTACCAGTACTAGGAGTGTGTGCACCAACTGCTTGCCTGTCTGGTCTCGTAAAACGTATTTTTCTACTGTATATGTATTTTGGTTTAGAAGTCGAGTGCTGACAGCATGGGCGTCACTAGGTTTTATGGACAGAGGGGGGCTTAGCCCCCACAAGTTGGACAGGATGGGAGCGAATGCAGCGTGAGAGCACAACATTTCACGATCAGTTAACGAAGACTGAAAATACTGTGTGAAAGTTTGAAGTCAACAGATCAGATTTGTACTGTTATTTCCAGAGCTGGGCATTTTACTTAAAATTTGCGGTCAGTTTATCGCCTTCCGCCTACAGTCGAGGTACCCCTCCGCCATCCGTTTATCCCCCATTTTGTCCGGCCGGAAAAAATAGTACCCGCCTATGGGCCGGTCTGCCTATGATTTTAAACAGGCTTCCGTTAGCGTTTCCAACTACAAATTGCGACCAACTACTGCTAAATTTTGATCCGTCTAATCCCCTCCCCACCAAAAAACACGTCATATTCGAACAGATAGTGCACTATTATGCGGTTATTTTGTGTATCTATAATATTCTGCCCAAAGAGCTTTACAAAGTCTCACATGCACTTATTTTATTTTCAAACTTAAAACGGCTAAAAGTTTCTGTTTAAAATGGCTTGCTTTTAACAGGATCCCCTTTTTTCACAGTTTAAGCTGCTTGACGATGTTGTCGAGGTCTCCTGCGTTCATCTCTTTTCTTCTTCGTCTTCTTCTTCGTACGCATGTCGTGTGTTGTTTTTTAATTGAACAAATAAAAACGTGTAACAAGTGCGTGCTTTTTGATAGCTTTTCTTTACTCCTGCTTGAATGCCAATAGCGCATCTACAATGTCTCACTTCAGGTCCGTGACCAAAGATCGTCAGTTACCAACAAGATAACTCAATGTCAGTGTAGTATTATTTTGTTCACACCACGATGTGCGTGCATAAGCACACACATCCCAAACACCCCCCCAAAAAACGCGCACACACCGAAGGTGTGGTGACATAAAAAAACCAAAAACTATGTGAAACTGAAATATATCATGACAAAGAGGCAGCAGGCTTGAAGAATTGGGAGCAAGGTAGTTGTTTAAATCCCTCTAGATGCGAACCTGTCATCGCCGACAGGAGATGACGTTTAAGATAACGTAATTCCAACAGATTCTGAAAGCAGAGAAGTTGAGCTTTCCGTCGATACCACATTGCGGGAGCTGACATTTTTGGGTTTTTTTGGGGCGGGGAGGGGGAAGCCGTTTGTCATAGTGGAAAGTGACATGTTTTTCATATCACCGTAACTCATGAACCGTTTGTGCTAGCAATGTAAGAAGCGCTTTGCATCGATACCACGTACGGGGGCGGGCGAGCTTCCGACTATACTTAGTTCAACTATTTTTTTTTAAGTTTCCTGTCAATCGTTTATCACCTACAAAATGGGGATCCGTCATAGGCGGACAGGCGGCCCAGACCGTCACATAGGCGGTATGCCCGGCTCTGGTTATTTCTGTTTTTAATACAGTTCCCAAACACAGGAAATATGTTTGTAGCATCAATGACAAAAAAAAAAAGAAAATATGTACACATTGTCACAGTGTGTGGGAAACAGAAAAGGGTCACTGTGTAGTTGGAAAATAAGCCAAGCCATATCTTTTTCAATTAATTAAAAAAAAAATACAAAGAAAAACTTACTTTATAAGAGTTGATAACAAAGGTGAGCGTCCCGTCAGTACGGACGGAGAATCCATCAATCCATCACTGACGGATACCCACTTTGCTGACAAATGACAAGAAACTTCGAAAAACTGACAGACTAAGCACTGACGGAAGTGGGTTTTCGTCGGTCAGTGTAATCGCCACTAACACACTGGTGACTGCCTCCTGCTGTACATAACATTAAGTTCCATACATTACATTTGCAAATAAGAGAATATGAGGCTTTGTAAGGCTCTTTAGTGAGACACCATATGCTGTAGATACACTGATACTGTATGTAAGTGTACTCCATTTACAATTTTAATCAAATCGGATTTTTTATTTGTTGGACTATTGACGTGACGGACTTGCCGACGGTCCTAAAAAAGCAAAACTGTCATTTAGCGATGACGGAATAGCGGTTAAAATAATGAGTGACAGACTGACGATTACAGTTTGTTTGGGCTTGAAATAATGACGAATGATGACGGGCAGATGGTCCGGCCTGACGGACCGGCAAAATTTACCGACACACCCACCTCTGGTTAATAATGTAACCAAAATAAAATTAACAGCTGCAATTGCCAGTTACTTGGTGGGTGGATGCATAACTTTCTCTATTTGATTAAGTTTAATGGATTAGATAATGACAAGGACTCTTTACCTTAGACCATGAAGTTAAGGAAGCCCATACATTTTATTAGTGAATAATGATAGTCCATATTCTTTACCTTAAACTGCTTCAAGTCTGCTATCCAAAATTTGGATTCAGGACACCCAGGTGTGTACACCTGAAATCGAGGTCACAGAGAAAATACGGACTGGATTTTTAAAATTAATTATGTTCTCAATATGATTAAGTGGAGTAGATTGAATAACAAGACAAGGACCTGCCGCGTGTGGATCGGGATTTGGACCCATACGCAGACATGACACAGAAGATGCAGAGTAAAAAGTCTTTATCAACCAAAAATACAAAGTAACAACAGACATCAGGACTGGAAGAGAGTTTGCATCCTCACTCGAAGAAGGTTTGACGTACTGACAATATGTCACTGAGTAACTCCAATTTTAAACTAAGACTTCAGGCCTATATGACATCTTAAAGGACAAAGCATAAAAGGACCATAGCAACTGCATAGCAACTGATACATCACGTAACAACCAGTCCTGAAGAAAAGAGGAATCCCACAGATTTATCATCATATTTAACAGAGTAATGATGAATTAGGTGTATATTTATTATTATTATTCGGTATTGCTGTACGTCCGTACATAAGAAGGAAGGTCAAACAGTCATTTGAGAATTGAAGTTTACTTTACTTTATTATACAATACTTAATGACTTTTTTTTCATCTTGCACTCGACAAATACTCCATATATTGATAAAAACCAAAAGAAATAAATCACTAAGATAAAATGAAGCAATTTAAACAAATAAAACAAAGAAACCTGCTCTAAAAACGAATTAAAACTGAGTTTAAAAAACAAAGTCAAAACCAAATAGAAACTTACTCTTATGAAAAATCCAGAACCAGAATCTTAACCCTATTCAGCACACGCAGATTCGCATATTCACGGCTTTAAAAAAAATATCTTTTCAAATTATTTGTTTTTTTCTTTTAACCCCTATTTCCCTAATTTTTCGTGGAAAATTAAATATTACATTATACTGTATATACAAATTTTGTATGTTTATAAGTTTTTAAAAAATATGTTTTTGGTTTAAAAATAACTATATATATTTTTTCCACAGCATTTCAGTGTCCGTCAATTATATGTGCATTTCAGCGGGATTCCAATGTAGTCCAACAGTTTAAGAACAACACTTTTCAACATACAATTTCATCATCTACTGTCCTTAATCTGAGGAATCTGGAGAAATCTCTGCATTTAAGCGGCAAGGACAAAAAACAGTCTTGACCCTCTGTGACCTTCGATCCTGCAGGTGGCTTTCATAGTGTTGTCAGAATACCAACATTTTGACTTGATACCTGTACCGAAACGGTACCTCGACAAAAATCCAAAATCGGCAAAAGCAAAAAAATTTAAACTGACAAAAGAAATTATTTTTTTATCAAACCATTTATCGACAAAACCCAGAAACACCGCTGGCCTTCTCTGGGCCTAAGATCATCTGAGATGGATTTATGCAAAGTGGAAAATTGTGCTGTGGTCTGACGAGTCCACATTCCAAGTTGTTTTTGGAAACCATGGATATTGTGCCATTTGAGCTAAAGATGAAAAGGATCAACCAGATTGTTACCAAATTCCATCATCTGTGATATATGAGGGTGTGTTAGAGCCCATGGCACGGATAACTTGCACATCCGTGAAGGCACTATTAATGATGAAAGCTACATACAAGTTTTGGAGCAGCATATTCTGCCATCCAAGCAATGTCTTTTTCAGGGATTTCCCCGCTTATTTCAGCAAGACAATGACAAGCCACTTTCTGTAGTTGTTACAACAGCATGACTTCACTGTAAAAGAGTGTAAGCAGTCCGAACTAGTCTCCCTTTGAAAATGTGTGACACATTATGGAGGGCAAAATATGACAAGAGAGACCCCGGAATGTTGAGCAACTGAAGTTGTACATTAAGCAAGAATGGGAAAGAATTTTACCTTCAAAGCTTCAGGAATTGGTGTCCTCAGTTCCCAAACGCATATTGAGTGTTGTTAAAAGGAAAGGTCATGTAACAGAATGGGATACAAGCCTGTGTCCCAGCTTTTTTGTTACGTGTTACAGGAATTAAATTCAAAACTAGTTAATTCTCATAACTTATTCATAGTGGCTAGCTTATTTAGCATCTCATTAGCAGCCTCAAACATTTGATCGACTTTGTCTCCTTCAACGTAACAAGGAATTCCAATGGCAGACCCACTGTGGCCGGCTGCTGGTTGACCTTGACAGAAATTTGCCCTTCTGTTTCTTCAACAGTACTGAATGGACAGTTTCAGTGCTAGTACAGGAAGTCCTCGAATTACGACGTACACGACTTAGGACGATTCGCCTTTACGACACCCATGCCTCCTCTGCCATTTTATCGCCAGCACCATAGTGACTACGTTTACATGCAGTCAATATTCAGGTCAAGGTCAAAATTCCAATTTTTGAAACATTCTGAATAACCCGTTTACATGATTCAGCGGACACAGTTGCTCCAGTATTTAAATTTGCGTTTTTTATACAAATTATTTTGACGTAAATTTCGACTAACGGCGAAACCCGACATATGCAGAAATTTGTGTTACAGTGTAGGAACGGAACTCGTTCATAAAGTGAAGACTTCCTGTATGCTAAAACACGATTTAACAATAGTTGAATGGTGGAGAATATTTGCAGGCTGCAGCCAATAATCGAAATCAGACCTCAGTAACCTGCACATTTATTCTCTAAATCGGCTCGTTAGCTGCCCTCTTGACCATACATGCTGCAGGTCAGTCTTCCCATCATCTACTTTCCTATTATACTGCCTTTGCCTCACTTCCACCATCCAGTCATTTTGTCTACTGAAATAGTTTCCACTCAGTAATCCAATAAAGACTGGTGGGGTGTACAGTATGCATGCTGAGTGAAGTTGTTTACATGCTGCCCTGGGCCAATCTAATAATTTAATGATGAGGAGAGGCATTTTTCCTGTGTCCAATGGGCTCCTTGGAGCATCGTTTAGCGGACACAATGGGGTACAACAACCATTACCATATCTTCTTCCATCAACTTGCAATTTAACTTGAACTTAATTGCCGTTGAGTGCGTTTTATCATGATGCGCATCACGCATTAGTTTTTTTCTTGCACTCTCTCTGGCTAACTATTGTACAAAGTGGTACTATGTGGTGTGTGCATGCATGCTCCCTATTTTAGTGCAGCACTTTTACTTGTAGTTCAAAGGAGTCACCAAGGAGTGTGTCTCTATGTGGCGGATTGCCTCTGAGAACATTTTAGAGTGTGTGAGTCTGAGGTGCAACATAAAAAAATACACTTGCGAATCCACCCCAACTGTGATTTTCCCTCATTATACATTTGTGCATTGAGTCAAGTATATCTGGCTTATGTCCCTGGAGGCAAATAATAGATGCACTTTGTCACTCAATTAAGATGACAAACTTGGATCATATACTAGCTGAAAATATGTGCCCCTTGTGTTTTTGTTACAGCTCTAGCTGTTATGAAATGCGCTATATAAATAAAATTGTGTTATGGACTCGTATATTCTCTTTGTGCTTGCATAGGTTTTCTCTGATTATGATGATATTACACCCACCATACTTCACTGTAGGTACGGTGTTGTTTTGGTGATCAGTCTTGTGTTTGGGCCAAAAATACATTTACAATTTATGGCGCAAAAGTTCAACCTTGGTTTCATCGGACCACAATAGGGCTGAACGATTGATCATTTTCTGATTGAAAAAGAAATCTGTGATGTATGAAATCAGGTTTTTAATTTTTGCTATTTGTATTGCTATTTATTTTGCTATTCTATTTACTTGTTTGTTGTCATTTTCTTCTTGTTGTGATTGTTTTAATCGTTTATTCCCTTCATGTTCAAAATAAACATTCATTCATTCATATATGTAATCGTCAAAGCTGTGTTTTATTTTATTTAATTTTTTTATGCAGAGCTCCTATCACCCCCATGCTCACCAATCAGAAGAGGCATGCCACTCGTCACGCTAATCAAAGAGCTCGGAGCTTGTTAAAAAAAGGCACTGCTCGTCACGTCGCATAGACACCCATGCTCATTGAGTTCCTGCTTTCCCGGCCGCTCACAAACTGGGGGGAATGCTAGGCCCTAAGATAAAATGCTTTGCACCATGTCTATGGACACCAGCTACAAGAGGCATGTGGTGGATCCTCTCCTCTAAGTAACTAATCGTTGCCTCTGTGGTGAAAATAAGCAGCGGTGGGCATTTCAAACATCGCCCAGCCCAGGCAGGCAACGGTCCGGCGGTCCGGAGGGGGGCTGGGGCGGGGTCGTACTGTCGGAATGCGCGGATGGAAGCACTTTAAAAGGAGGAGGACGGATGGAATCCAATGCTAATCGCTACGCCAATGTAAAAGTCTAGATAGAATAAGTGCTTAGGTGTACAGTACATTTTTACCACTAATCTGTCTGGAACTGGGTTAGGGCGGAGAGCACCCAGCTATGAACAGCAAATTAGATTTATAATTAAGGTATCGAGAGAGAAAATAAAAGAACAGCTAAACAGTGAACACGCTTGAAAACTGAATCAGTTACCGCTCAGCCATGACGAGGAGCTTCTAAGGTCAAAAGTAGGTCACTATATTAAATATTTATCATATCAGTAATGTTATTTGCATTTGTTTGGACTATTTTTGCACCATAGAATGCAGAGTTTTCTGAGTTTTGAGATCTAAACACTGATTGGTCCCAAAATTACATGACATCTTTTTTTTTTTTCCTGTAATTTGTTCAGGGATTATATTTACATGTTTTTTATTTGTTCAAATTATTTTATTACATAAAAGACGAATCAGAAATGCAAATGGTAAATTTGAATGAAGGGAAGTAAAAAAAAGAATACATCTGATATAGGGGTGGAAAATCCACGGTTCAGTTTAATTTGCGGTGTTGTGCTCACTGTTTTCGGTTTGGTTCAGTATGCTTTGATTTAAAAGAAATGTTTTATTTACTTAAACGTGAGATTGTATATTAACAGCATAATTGTAAATTACTATTATTATTATTTGAATTCTTATTGTTGTTCTATCAATGCCAGTGGTATATAATGGCAGGCATAACAACTTCTCTTCACTTGGATGGCAAAACGTACAACCAACCTGTGTGTCCATCTGTTGCCATTCATACAACAGAATAAGTCATGGTTGTCGGAAAATACATAAGCTTTGTGTTCAACTACACCGAAAAAAAAATGATGTTTTTGATTTACTCAATTTTATCTTGTCAAGTGCTTGCACAAAATAAAATCTGGGTCCAGATAAATTTATTTAGTAGATGTGTTCTAAGTCTACTTATAAAATGTATCTGGATCCAAATGATTATATTTCATGCGACCACTTGAAGAAATGAGTAAATTCAACGTTAGAAACGTTTTTCAGTGTATACAAGCCTAAATTTCACATTAAGTACCAAACTGTAGCAAGATCATTGTTTCAGGAAAACGCTGATCTTATTATGATCTAATTACACTCCTTAATGAAAGCTCAAATTATTAAATGTGATCTTATAATTACCCTCCTTAATAAAATCTTACATTATTAAGTCTTATATGATTCACATTGACTAAGATGTGTCATAGTTCATATCTAATATGGATAGAGTAAGGATTATGTGTATTATTATTATTACTCCAAATTATATATATGTGTGAATAAGCTCAGTTAATGCATGAACATGTTAACTTCGTCATCTCGTCGTTCATGGGACATGAATACACAATTATCTCATCTTTTTATTTATAAACACCACCACATTGGATTTCCAATGAAAAAAAGCAAGATGTTCTCTAATTGCAGACTTTCACCTTTAATTTAAGGTGATTTACGGTACATCCAAATCCGGTATTGCTGTAGGAATTAAAACAGTTAGTCGGTCTATATTTATATGCCTCTCAGTTTTTTTTTTTTTTGTTTTTTTTTTACGACAGCGGTTAGCTAGCTACAGCCCAGGATCGGAGAGAACGTGGCTAATCGGTGGGCCTGGAAAAAAAACGAGTTCCCGTGAAAAACAAAACACCTCGCCCATGAACACAACGAGTTCCAGCTAGTTCTAATTCCAACGTCCATTTTATTAACCCGAGATCTTCTATTTGATTCCTGAAGATTCCGTAGCGATGGTTTCCGATGCTGACTCCAGCGAATTCAAATGGAGCAGGACAAAAAAATGTGGCCTCCGATGTTGGACCCACCCAACTGCAATATGATTGGCTGCCATCTTGAATTAGCCCTCATGGGGGTGTGGAGGGGAAGGAAGGGTGAACCGACGGAATAACTGGAATTGAACCAAAACGTTTGGACCGATTGGTTTTGTTGGTTTTCAAAAAACCGTTCCACACCTAATGTGATACTTTCTGACCCTTTAAACAGCACATATTTACCTTTTACATTTGAATAACACATTTGGAATTACTTCCATCACAATTTTTACACTTGAGTTTATATCATGATATATACTGCGAAGGGGTTCAATTTTGACCTTGATATAGATTTTAGGCTCTTTCGCTCAGCTCCCAGTCTCCATGTGAAGCAGTTAAGCCTCTGCATAATAAATAGATAATAATACAGTAATAAGAATAAAGGTAGCCTTTAACCATTTAATACATATTACACTTGAATATAGTACATTCTTTTGGGTACATTTTGACAAGAAGACAGAAGAACTTTCAGTAATTTACTGATGAAGAGCTAATGAACGTGGAAAATGAGAGAGAACAAAGACTAGAAGAGGTGACTGCTGTGGACCAGAACCTAGAGCAAAGATTAGTCAGGATGAAGTGAGGAGGGCACTTAAGAGGATGAAGAGTGGAAAGGCAGTCGGTCCTGATGATATACCTGTAGAGGTATGGAAGTGTCCAGGAGAGGTGGCAATAGAGTTTCTGACTGGGTTATTCAACAGGAACTTAGATAGTGAGAAGATGCCTGATGAGTGGAGGAGAAGTGTGCTGGTTCCCATTTTTAAGAACAAGGGAGACGTACAGAGTTGTGGCAACTGCAGAGGAATAAAGCTGATGAGCCATACAATGAAGTTATGGGAAAGAGTAGTGGAAGTTAGACTAAGGGCAGACGTGAGCATTTGTGAGCAGCAGTATGGTTTCATGCCAAAAAAGAGTACTACGGATGCAGAATTTGCTTTGAGGATGTTGATAGAGAAGTACAGAGAAGGCCAAACGGAGCTGCATTGTGTTTTTGTAGATCTGGAGAAAGCTTATGACAGGGTGCCCAGAGAGGAACTGTGGTATTGTATGAGGAGGTCTTTAGTGGCAGAGAAGTATGTGAGAGCGATGCAGGACATGTATGAGGACTGTAAGACAGTGGTGAGGTGTGCTATGGGTGTGACAGGAGTTCAAGGTGGAGGTGGGACTGTATCAGGGATCGGCTCTGAGCCCCTTCTTGTTTGCTATGGTGATGGACAGGCTGACAGACGAGGTCAGACAGGAATCTCCATGGACTATGATGTTTGCAGATGACACTGTGATCTGCAGTGAGAGCAGGGAACAGGTAGAGGGGAAGCTAGAGAGGTGGAGGTTTGTCCTGCAAAGGAGAGGAATGAAGGTTAGCCGCAGTAAGACATGTGTGTGTATGAGAGGGACCCAAGTGGAAGAGTGAGGATACAGGGAGAAGAGATCAAGAAGGTGGAGGATTTTAAGTACTTAGGGCCAACTGTCCAGAGCAATGGAGAGTGTGGAAAAGAGGTGAAGAAGCATGTACAGGCAGGTTGGAACGGGTGGAGAAAAGTGTCAGGTGTGATGTGTGATAGAAGAGTTTCAGCTAAAATGAAAGGAAAGGTTTACAAAACTATGGTGAGACCAGCGATGTTTGGTCTCGAGACAGTGTCACTGAGTAAAATACAGGAGGCAGAGCTGGAGGTGGCAGAAATGAAGATGCTGAGGTTCTCTCTGGGAGTGACCAGTAAGGATAGGATCAGGAATGAGTACATCAGAGGGACAGCACATGTTAGAGGTTTTGGAGATAAGGTCAGAGAGGTTTGGACATGTCCAGAGGAGAGAGAGTGAATATATTGGTAGATGGATGCTGAGTTTTGAATTGCCAGGCAGGAGGCCTAGGGGAAGACCAAGGAGGAGGTTTATGGATGTAATGAGGGAGGACATGAAGGTAGTTGGTGTGAGAGAAGAGGATGCAGAGGACAGGGTTGGATGGAGGCAATTGATTCACTGTGGCGACCCCTGAAGGGAAAAGCCGAAAGGAAAAGAAGAAGTAATATACTGATGATAATCGCACACGATCATACAGTTACATTTTTTAACATTAAAAAAAAGCCCTAATTGTTCTTTATTTTTATTCTTATCTTGTCTTATCTATGATGGAGCTAGAGAAAGGATGTTCCATTTACACAGGTAACGGAGCAAATCTCCCACCTGTACAGAAGCTGTCTCTGCTTTTCCGGGAAAGCGCAGCCACGTCACACAAGTGCCCCTGTGTGTCTCATTAGTTAAAGCCCCCCCTTTGCTACAATAGACAATGCAGAAGTAACAAGCATATTTACAAAATGGTCAATGTAGATTAATAATGCACAGAAATAACACTTGAGTTGTTTAAACAGAATATGTCAAGTTTTAAGAATGTTCACAAAATTAAAATGGCAAAATATAAAACAAAATATTTACTGGGCTACATATGACACGGCCAGCTACAAGTAAAGAAAAAAAAAGACCAGGCTTGGAGAACCGTGAGCGAGGAGCTTATTATACCTGGTATGTTTTTACTTTCTTGTTTTTTTTTTACAGATGTTGAACTTCACCAAGACGGCAATATTTGTTTGCATTAGCTTTAGCACAACTAAGGCGACGTACTCCTCTAGCAGGACAGTCAAGCGACATGCTGGCGTCACTCGCCGGTGTGCTGCTCTGACGCTGGGTCGCATCACTTGTCGTACTCGTAGAACTCACGCTGTATCTCCTGTTGAAAAATCTCCCGTGCGGAGTCAATTTTTGTCGTTTGCCCATTTCGCCGAGGAGGTTGATATGAACTTTGGCCGCCTCGCGACCACGTCACACGCATGAGAGCCGATTAGCGGGCCGGACTAAAATCCACCTCCGCCCTTGCGTAGTCCGCCCCTTTTTTAAAAAACGTGTCACCCCCCGTCCTCCGCCCTAAAAATGGGTGTTCGTCCGGGACGGAGGGACGGACTGCCCACCTCTGCATTTACCATGTTTTACCCAGATAACAATTTGTTTTTATTTATTGTCAATGCTCTCATTTTTCATTGTTTGTCTTCCCTAAAAGTCTTTCTTCTCCCTACAGGCTTTATGTAGGTTGCCAAGCTCTCCTGTCTCCACAGGAGGCCTCCGCTTCCTTCTTAACAACAGAGCTGGCACCCTGTTTAAAGTACATTCATAATATACCTTTTTAATCACACTGTGTCTTTTTATTTGACCAACCCAAGCATGACAGCTGCCTCTCTGTTGATAATATTTGAGCCAGTCAGCGCTGCACGGGGTAAAAAAAAAATCTTCAAAAGCGGAATTATGAAAGAAAAGAGCCTCTTATAGACACGCACACACGTTGGCCCGCTCATCTTACATGTGTGCTTAACAAAGGGTGGTTTCTCGTCTGAGTGCGAATG
Source organism: Filicampus tigris (assembly GCF_054856515.1). Taxonomy (NCBI): domain Eukaryota; kingdom Metazoa; phylum Chordata; class Actinopteri; order Syngnathiformes; family Syngnathidae; genus Filicampus; species Filicampus tigris. Next base: position 31,407,607 of record NC_141218.1, on the reverse strand, counting down.
TGTTATGTTGTATTCCTCCTGAGCTGATCTCTGCTGTGAAGGATTGTTCCCGGCTCTGCTTGCTTTGAATGTGAATGGGGAAAGAACACATTGTGGTATTCACATTTCTAATGCTTTTAAATGTGTTGTTATAGTTTTTGCCCTGATGAACAACAATGTCAATCAGGAAAAAACTGTCATTGTATTTTACGGAACTTTTAGAATTAGTGTAGTTCCTGTGTAAGGCATGCCTTTGTGCCTTTTCTGATCCCGAGCTCATTTATTCTCGCAATAATTCTCTTTGTGTCGCCACGGTGGGCTATTTTTCGGGGGTGAGAACGCATGATTTCTATTCATCTGTACAATTTCCTACACCACCTACCAGGCTGTGTTCTTTATGTTGATGTGACCCAAAATTGCCATGAGTGGTTTTTCAAGACAAGCCTAGTAGCTCTTGGTGTTTGAGACACATTTTAATGATGCGCCCTGTTGCACGTCGCTCGAGCTGAATTTCATCATGGAGGAAAAACAAACAGTATGCAGTGAGGATCAAAGTGTCATGTGAAATGCTCTCATCAAACAGAGCAGAAGGGACTGACAGCTCCTCCCATCTCCAGCTGAGAAAAGGAGCCTTTGTTTCTTGTGCTGTCTGATGACAAGTTCATGAGTTGGGATGGAGAGCAGACAGGAGAGGGAATGCCCTATATTGACATGTGCAATGAGCAAATGAGCTGCTTCAAATGAACCCCCGGTATTTCCATATGTCACGTTTGCTGCCAAATGGATACCATTTGCTTGCAGACGTGTCTCGAGATCTACAGGGGAAGTTGAAGCAATTTCAAAAGGATTTAAAGTGACAAATCTGTTTTTAAAAAATAATGTTTTTCTTGCATTTGTGTCATCCATCCAACTTTTCATCCTCCACTATACTGATTCTGACTTCGCAGGGAAGCTGAGAAGTTGGGTATGCCGACTGGACTAATCACGAGTCAATTAAGGGAACAATGTCCAAATAAAGGCAAATCACATTCATTCCCCTGGAACAGTATTATGCACTTTAATAAACATTCTTGTAAAAAAAGACAAGAAAATTATTTTCTTTTTATTAAACATTAACGAATATGACTTGAACTTTTTTGCACACAACCATTGTCTTTATACAGCGCTGCGCATTTGACTAAAAATTTGCAGTCCGTTTATCGCCTACAGCCGGGGTGCCCTTCCGCGATACGTCTAGTCGTCTTTCTTTCTGGCCGGACCAAATAGTAATCGCCTAAAGCCCAGTCCGTCTATCATCTTAAACGGGCTTCCATTAGCGTTTCCGACTAACAACTATATCACTTGTTATGGTTACTGGTGAGTTGGAGTCTATCCCAGCTTACTATGCGGCACTAGGACAACATGCAGTCTGAAGACAAGACGGACGAAAATGAGAGCCAAACACCGAACCTCAGAACTGTGAGGCCGAAATTTGAACCACTAGTCCACCATACAAGTGACTTTGGGTGAGAGACGGGGTACATCCTCCACCGGTCGACATTGAATTGCAGGACACATACAGGCAGACAATTACTGTATTAAGACTTACATTCACACCAATTGGTAAAACACATGAAAGAAAAAAAAACAATAAAACCCATTGCTTATGATAGCAAGTTATGCGTACTGGAGTCTTACTGCTTTGAATGCGAGTCAGCTTTCCTCACATAACTTCCGATGTCTTTTTTCTTCTCTTCTCACATTCGTCTCTCAACATCCCTTGTTGAGGGTGCTGCTTCTTTTGGAATAAGTAAAACAAAACATGCGCAGAGGTGTTGAAGTGAATCCTTTGATACCCGAGGTACACTGCATGTGCACAATATGCTGATGTTACATCATGCATGACAGTGATTGAAACAGATATTTTCTATGACTTTACGGATGTATTTTTCATGACTATTTAGGTCAAATTTCCAATTGTACAAGCTGCTGGGTGTTTTTGGAAACTAAGTCACCATGGTCGGTTGCTGCCTTTTTCGATTGACCCGGAGAAATCACATGGTTCTACTTACTGCCTTATTTAATTTCATTTTATTTTAATTTTGCCTTAAATGACCAAATATGAATCCTTGCTCTATAAAGTATTCATGTAAAGCTCAAACATATCTGTGCAATTGATGTGTGGTAGTTGCAAAAGTTGCTTTTGGAGCTTTTTCAAGCCAAAGCCATCACACCTTTTGATCAGTCTCTTTTGAGTTTAGTGAGTTCAACCTCACCAAGACCACAAGGTGTTTGCCTGTCTATCTCTTTCTTTGTGCTCACTTTTTGTCAGGTTGTGATTTGGGACCTTTGCTCCGGGATTATTCTTCAAGGCCTTGTTGCTTATAAAAGCATCTCAGGCTTTGGCAAAGTGCACTCTGATGTCACTTCACTTGCACGTCTTAAGTTGTTTGAGACCGAGTCAGGTTGTAGTGTGAGTTTTAAGATTGAGTTTCATTTTAGTGTTCATGGTTCTTTTCTGCCTTCACCTTATGACCTCATTGCTTGTCCTTTGCTTTGACCATCTGCCACCGGGGTGATGCATATTGAATGCCTTTTCATGAAACATTGAAAATGCTTATGCAACATGAGCTCAGTCATAGAGGCAAAACAACCATGATTGGGTGGAGGGGCTGCGCTTGTGGAGAAACCAAAAGAACGGTACTTAGTAGACTAGTCTTCGCCAAGACCAAATAGTCCTAAACATGTCCATCTCAAATAATATGGTTTGGTTGAAAAAGTATTCAATACAACAGCTCTGTTGGTGTTTGGATGGAGCTAACAATGTACAGCTATTTATTTTATTTTGATTTAGCTAAATATAATAATTGACAAATCTACTCTTATAGTTTCGAGAGAAATGCTTTCATTATTGAATAATCTAGATGACCATAGGCAGTAATTGGTGTATCAAGATCAGAGGTGGGTAGTAATGTGCTGTACAATTTACTCCCTTTCATTTACTTTGTAACTTTTAGGATGGATTGTACTTGTCTGAATAGTTTTAATGCAAGATACCTTTTACTTGTGCTTAGGTAGTTTTGTGATGAAATGATTCTACTTTTGCTCCATATTTTTTACTGTACATTCTGCTCGCTACTTTTTTTTTTTGTTCCTGTTTTTTCAATGCTTGCGTGATCTACGGAGCGACTTCTGCCTTGGGTGCTGTCATCGGACTCTGTTTCACCAATCCAACGTAACCACTAGCGACGTTTGACTCCACTTCATCAATCAAGACGGAGACAGGCAGTCACATGACTGCACGCAAAATCTCTGTGGTCCCAGCCACCACACACAGAAGCAACGCTTTCAGTGACAAATTTACATGAAATAAGGCAGAAGCAATGGAGACGGAACACTACTGGCCTCACATTCAATCCATAATCAGTCACAGACTACAAAAAAGAAGCGCTGAGTTGTCTTGTAATCGCTGCTTGGTAAGCCCACTGTGCTGTTTTAAGAGCATTCATTATGACCATTTGATATGGCTGAATTTGTCTTCATTTATGGTATTCTAGAAGGATTTTATTTATTATTACTTTTGTTAAAATGATATTGTTGGGTAATATTTGAATTGCACGGTCCTGATATATATTTTTGTCTTTCAGATATTCTTTCCATGTTTTAAAAATAATAAATCAGAAGTTACCAGATACTCTGTACCTTTTTATTTATTTTTTCCATTAATTCTCTTACGCAAGTAATTATCCGGAGAAATATTTTCATTTCAACTTGGCTAGTAACATTACTCTTACTTGAGTACAGTTTTTGCCTACTCTACCCACCCCTGAACAAGCTCTATTGAAGCAATGTATATTTTCTATCTCCTATATGACTTCTTCTGCTCACGGTCACGGGTGAGCTGGAGCCTGTCTATTAGTGAAAGGCGGACTGCTCACCAGCCAATCGCAGTGGATAGAGGCAGACATCCGTCATATTCGGAAATACACTGGGTCACTCCGGCCAAGACTTGTAACCCGACTTAGACTCATCCAAGACTCAAGACTTGACTTGGAACCTTTTTTTTGGGACTCGTGAACATTACGAGTCTCTTCTGTGTGACTTGCTCTCAATTTCTCTCCTTACTCCAAATGTGTGCCGGCTAATAATTTCTAATTATGATAATAATCTCCCTACTTTTCCGTGCGCCTGAGCAAGATCCAATGTTAATAATGTAGAGTAGACAAATGCGACACCAACACACAAACAATCAGCAGCATGGCAAATTCAGAGCAACAGGCCGCAACAGCGCTGCCATTTGTTGTAGCTTTTGGCTTGGTCTCGTGGTACCAGACTTAAGACTTGACTGGCACCCCATCTCTGGGCTGGTCAACCACTACTGCTGGTCACATCTTTGTAAAAGTCAATACCGTCAGTATTTGTATTGTTGAAGCAGGATAGTCTGAAGATGTATTCCCCCGTTCACACTTAAAGGGGAAGTCAAACTAAACATATTTTTTTCAAGAATATGTTCTGTGCAGGCCCACTAGAACAAACAAGGCTTCCTGATTAATATTGTGTTTGTTGAATATGAGTTAAGCAGCTAAATCCACCCGCTTTTAACCATTTCAGTCCCCTTTTGTCACTTCTGTATATATTTATCAGAATGCCTTGTTTCAACTAGTGGGCCTGCATAGAGCATATTCTTGAAAAAAATATGTTTAGGTTGACTTCCTGTTTAAGTCAGTTTCTTACGCACCTTCCTTGCGCACTTCTCCTGTTTAGGCTTGTGAAACACCCGCCATGCGTGACTTTGAAATTTGTGCGGAATCCCTAAGAGGTGTCACCCATTGACTTCTGAGGATTCCTGCAAGTCCCCGATTGTGGAGTTTTCCAGAGACCTGTGAATTCCATAGAGATCCAGCTGGAAAATATGTCACACTGCCAAATATGGGTGAACATTTGCTTCCAGGAGCGCTGAAATTGATGTTGTTGCTTCACAACCAAAACAAATACGAGCACATTGTGCACATCAACCATGATATTTTTGTTAGTGTTGAACTTCTTTTGCCCGGACTATTTTGAGTTTTTCAAGTAGGATATGGCGTATTCTCCATCAGCTCCAAATGCAGCACTGTCACCATTTTACACAGAGAGCCTTGAAAAATTCCGCGTCAGAGGCATTTTAATGACATTTATCCACCTTCACCTTTTACATAATAGCCGGTGAAATGGGATAATGCCAGGAAAATTCAACTGTGTGTTCGTTCCAAAATCACAAAATTAGATGTGTGATGAGCCCAGCACCAGCGTCTGGTGTGAAGTATGAAAGTACTGACCAGACAGCAGTAAATGCACTCAACACAACTGGTCAACTTTTGTTCTAGTCGAAACGCCACTAAAATAGTTTTTAAGCAGCGTCTTTGGCACTCAGGCAAGAAAGAAGCAAAAACAGAAAGCATACCAACCAGCGTTGAATAGAATTGTCCATATTTAGTGGATATTGAATGATGAAGAAGGACACCGTGTTAGCGCAGCAGGATTGTGAGTGGATGTCAAGGTGAAGCACAGACTAATTGGGTTACACAGCGAGACAGAAGAAAGAGAAGCGGCGCAGAGAAGCGCTACATGCTTCTCTGCCTGCATGGCGTGACTGATGTGAGGAGAAATGTTTGGGTTGCGAGGAGTCTGCGTCGAGTCCCATAGGAGCACCTGTGCCTCCCTCCCCCACTCCGACTTCCCCAACCAAGTTGGATAGAAGAGAGGCTAAGTGGTGTGAAGCGGGGAGCGCTCCGACAAGCTCCATTACCCCGCCCGCCCCTCAGCTGATTCCCGGTCGGCCTGTCAGTGGAGAGGTGACGGGCTGGGCGTTTGGGAGCGGTGGGTCGATCAGAGCGCTCGAGTAACTCTCACATCAGATGCAGTATACTGTATGTGTCTTTTTTAGAACCTTCATTATAGCTGTAAAAGTAGTGATTCTGTCAAGCATCCATGACTCTTTGGCAGTCAGCTTTTCTTCTTCTCAGAGATAAACCAGCAGGCAGATGGGAAAGACTCTCAAAAACAGGAAAAATGTGCTGTGGCAAATTCGGACTTTGTTAGTATCGATCCGGTCCGACTCATTTATAATTTATCCCTGCCTGATGGTCAAGATGGAGGGCGCAGTGGGTGGAGATGAACTGTGTTTTACTACGTTTTCATTAGGAGTCTGAGCTGTTTTGTTGTAAATTGTAATGAGCCACCAGAGGGTTGTGCGTCAGCCTTGAGGGAGGCCCTCTGTTTGGCTGCGCTGGCTTTGGAGGTCTGACGAGTGCTGGCAGCATGTTGGCCCACTTCAGGGAATTTGAGCAAGAGAACTGAATCGCGACCTAGTAATATTTGTGGAACTCTCGTCACTGCAGCGGTTTACTCAACACAACACGCTCGGCGGATGCCCTGGGGAGTGTGATGAAGAGGAGCTGACAGTGTCCACCCTGTCACTCAAACCACTTGCCCTCCAATGCTCGTCGTCCCATGAGTCTCTATACTGTTACCTGTCTCCTTGTGCAGGAGTTGCGTCTCTCACTGTATCCATCACAAACCCCTTGTGCTGTTTTGCTACCCGTCAACCTCCGCAGGGACTCTCATTATTCTATCATTTTTGTCTTATAGAAAGTAAATTCACTTGAATGCTTTGAGCTACCCTTTCACTTTGTAAACACATCTGTATACACTATGTGCCCACTTTAAGCGATCGGCGATTTTGACCATTTACCAAGATTTTCCACATTCCATCTGTTCATGGGTGTATTGCTGCTCTCAAGTCAAACAGAGTTCATAAGTCCATGCAGTGTTAATAACTGGGAGTACTCCCATCTATTTCCACTTCACTTGTCTTGTTTCTGTAGTCATGACACAGTTCTTCAGCCGAGCAAAGGGCTTCCATTAAGAATGTCTCAGCGCAACACAAAGACTTAAGATTAATGAGAAGAAAAAAAAAACCCACCCGATCCGAAATGACGTTTTATACAATGAGGTCAAGTGTTTTTTTTTTTGGCTAGTCTTACGTATTCCCCACTGCTCTCACTGTTTTCCTATCAAATATTATAAGGATGAAATGTAGAGGCCTTCACTACAGCCACCTTAACTTCACTGACATTAGACTCAGATTTACACATTTATGCGGTGGCATGACAGCCTGACTTTAAAAACTGGTTCCAAAAAAAAAATCAGCATGACATGCATAATGTTTGGTCATTTTTTTTAGTTCCTCAATAGAAATGCTGCTGCACTAAACTGCGGAGCAGCCAAGCCAGCATCATCTACAAGAGCTAACACGCTTGAACAATTGCAAATCAGTTTAACAAGGAAAGAGGTCACTTAAAGACAACAGATCAATCTGGGCTCATAACGATTAGCAGAAGTTACGAGTACATTTCACAGCAAAATATAAAATATGAACAGTACCTGATCACAGAATTCTTAAGTAAGACGGATCACGCAAGAAACGTGACTCACCACAGTGAACATTCCTCACAGCTCTGTGTTTCCTGCAGCGGCCTGATCGTGCCACTCTGTGCCAGTGCTAGCCCCGTTGGGCCACTTGTGTCTTACCTGCATTGAAGAAGAATGGCGCAAATGTCAACCTCTGTGATCTCCGCGCTTCACTGCGGCAGCGTACTGTCTGCCTAACATTGTGCTTTTTTAACTGCTGTCGTATGTGATCAGCAAAGCTAAATATTCAACCCACAAATATTAAAACAAATTAGGAAAATCCAAGAGCATATTACAGGTTTTCTCCGTTGGTGTGGCTCATTTCTCGAAACAGAAATGACATACCTGTCAAGTTTTGGCGTAATTGTGTACAGGTAAAAACAGTTTTTCAAACATCGCTGATTTCCCTTCATGTGACAGCAACCATTCCAAAATAGTGTGTCATTGGCAATACAGTTATGTAAGGGCAATTTACTTTTGCAAGATTCAGTATACCCAAGTATGAAACAATTATCAAAATAACAATTCCCCAAACCACCTTGCAATCATTCATAACAGAATGTCATTTCTCATTGAGTTCATCAATTTGCAAATGTCTTTGTATATTTTGTTCAGTGTCTCAGTGCAGCTTTGCAAATGGTAATGTGCATGTAGCCTACAGTTAGGACAATGAGCCCACATTTAGAACATTTTACAAATAGAGGTTTCGGATCTAAACTTATTAGCTGATTATCAGTCTGATGGTTGTTCTCTCCAAAACATCCCAGCATGATTTCACTGTGTAAGTCATCATATGCACAATACTCTGTTCAATTGTCAAAATTAATCAAGAACATGAAAAGTTGGTTGACGGAAGCGCAAACGGAAGCGCGTTTAAAATGATGGACGGACCGGCCGATCGGCGATTACCATTTGATCCGGCTTGACAAAAAACAGTGTGCATAGACGGACGGTGGAAGGGTACCCAGGCTGCAGACGGAAGGCAATAAAGGGACTGGCAAATTTGACGAAAATGCCCACCTCTGAACATTTGGAGCATTTAATAAATGTTCATGGAATGGAGCTACCACCACCGTACTCTCCTTTCTTCAATTTGATTGAAGATGTTTTTCCCCGCTTGGAGGTGGAGAGTTTATGATCATCAGGCTCTGGACCAGCGGTCCCTGCTTCATGCAATGGATTCTGCATGCTTGGGCATCACAGGGGAGCAGTGTCATGTATGGGTTGAAACATTTGCACATTTTCTTCCCTCGCTGCATTGTAATGGAAAATATCCACTGCAATGTGGACTGAAATCTATGGCCAAACTGTGAGCAGCGCATCTATGGCCAGGTGACCAGCTATAATCAGCTCCTGGATTTTGGTGGTACCAACTCCTTATATGAGAAAGGGATCTAATTTGAAGCGCATACGAACAGTTTTGGGAGAAATTAGCTTTTGAGCCAAACCAATGGAGAAAAACAGTAAAAATATATGAGAACAATATAGTGGAGATGTAAAGAGCGACAGAAACATTCACTTGCCAATTCTAAGCCTTCTCAACCCAGTCAGTTAAACATTGTGCAGCCAGACGTGAGCTCGGCTGCTTGCTGCCGTACTCCCATGTACAGTATTCGAACAGGTAAAATGAAAATTCTGCAGGTTTCGACTGCGAAACCATGGACATTATTGGATTAAAGAAGACAATCAATATAAATCACTGACCAGAAATGTAAGATTGAAAGTAATTTAATTGAATCATTTTTGGGTTTATTTTTTATTGTTCGATGCAGGGGGTGCTCCCCTGATCGCTTCACTTGCTGCTGTTTGTGGACATTGCTGACTTTCAGTTTTTCACCCTGGTCAGCCAATCCAGACGCAGTGTCCGGAATGTCCACGCAATGTTGCAGAGGCTTGCCAACCGAGACAATCCCACAATATTCAGAGACTTTAGGTACTCCTGGAGGGTCTCACCCCACTTCGGACCCTGACACCCAGGAGGTTTTCAACCAGGTGACTTCAGCCCGAGAGATAGGAGATCCCTTTTCAGAGATTACGACTGTGTCCCTGCATTGGAAGGCGTGCCACTGAAATTGAGGATGCCTTTTGACTATTCACCAAGCGACAAAGTCCCGAGTCGAGGCCCGTAGCGTCCCACACAGTCCGGCACAGTGTTGCTGGGGAAACTACTTCGCCTTCTTGAGCTGCTCGATAGTGGACCTGAATTTGTTCAAAGCTGTCAGGTAGTCATTCTCCATAATGAACTTCTTCCAGGCCTGAGTTTTTGCCTTAGTAACCACACAAGCTGCATTTTTCTTGGCCTGCTGTGACCCATTTGCTGCCTCCGGGTTTGCACGGGCCTAAAAGGCCCCACAGGACTCTTTATTCAGTTTGAAGACATACCTCACCATTGGTGTCCACCAACTAGTCTAAGTTATTTCCACCACCACAAACACAGAGCATCTTAGGGCCACAGTTCCAATTGGCCATCTTAACAATGGAAGCAAGGAACGTTCCCTGCAGAGCCTAACAATACGGTTGGGTCTGCCATGTCGATGCGGCATCCTTCCCCACCATCACAGCCACCTCATCACCAGGTGGTGATTGGTTGATAGCTCCACCTTTCTCTTCTATCCAAGTCATGTAGCTGCAAGTTGTATTGTATTGTATTGGATCGGAAGTCAAGTGCACATATGGTAACCCTTATGGTTAAACATTGTGTTTGTTAAGCGTAGAAGTCCAATAACAAAGCGCCACTCAGGTCAATGTGGCCTCTCAATCAAGCCCTTCCAGATGTCACTGTCATTGCCCATGTGAGCACTGAAGTCTTCCAGCAGAATGAAGGAATCCCCTGAGGAAGGGCTCTCCAATCTCCTCTCCACCCCATTCCAAGGAGGGCACTCTGAGCTGATGTGCGGTGCATAGGCCTTTAGTTAATGTAATTGAAAAGAAATGTGCTTATTTGTAGGGGAAAACTGCATGATCCAAACCGTGAAGGTTTGCTGGCTGGTCATGTGTCTGGTGTACAAGTTATATCCAGTTCCCCCCTCTATTCTTATTCATTTGTGCTGCACTTTGCAGGTTGTTTTTGCAAAGCTTTGGCTGAGAACCGTGGGCTTTTTAAAAATCATCACATAAAGTTGTGAAGGCAGTTGCATACATTTCCATCATTGAACTGAATTGAAGCATGCAGCCATCATAATTCATTAATTTAAAGATGAGGACGCTCTTTTAATCTAAAGATGAGGATGCTCTTTTTTATTCTGATGAATGGAATTCAAGTTTGTGCATCAAAAGTTAGTCATTTTCACTTCCTCCCCCCTCTACACATTAGTTTCTGACACATTTTAAAAGAACGGAAATACGTGACATGCATTCATAGGGTTACATGTACTTCCTGCAGTGAGAAGGCAGACTTTGCTCTAATACAAAACAGCATCACTCGTATTCATATATTTTTCAGAAGGGCGCGAGATGCAGCACTTTAAAAAGATGACACACATTGCAGCGAGATCAAGCCAAAGCCCGTGAAAAGCCCCGGAGAGGTGTTGGGTTTAACCACAACATTTCAGAACAAACTGGGTACAAGACCCTGGGGTGTGTGATTGTGACTAGATCCGTTTACAACTCTCTAGTACAGGGGTCGGCAACCTTTCACACTCAAAGAGCCATTTCGACCCGGTTTCCTCGGAAAAGAAAGCCCTGGGAGTCGCAAACACTTATTGACATTAACCTCCAAAAAAACGTCATCTTATTTGAGGCACCGCTTCGTTCAAGTTACAAAATACATTCAATCGGTAATTTGTCGCTTGAATTGATTAAAGTATAAAAACCAAGCCGGCCGAGTACTTCAAAGTCCGCGCTCATCGCGCCACCAGCCTTTGAAACGTCACACCAGCAAATGCACCTGCCCAGTACAATGCATCTTCATTTTGGCTACAGCGCCTTCACAAAACTCCTTCTTTGAGGTTTAACGCCTTGGGTGATGCAGAAAATAAAACAGTGATCCAACTAACCACGTCTAAAGTGCATATTAAAATGAAACAGAGACTTACCTCAAAGCACACGAGGGGGGTCTTTCGCAATGAAGCATCTCATCGATCCATACTAAACAAGGCAACGTAATTCAGCGAACCTTACTATTTTCATTCGTTATTGTCTTAAAAAAAAAGGCTGCATTCAGTAGACGGAGAACACGTCATTGCGTCGCACATGCCTCCGGCCATGAAATCGGGCTTTATTTGAGTATTTGCCATTTTCACCGCATTAAATTGGCTAGAATGTCATAAAAATTACAGACAAAGTAAGGACGGACCATTACAAATCGATTTATGATAAAAAAATGAATTTGACCATATTTGGACTTCCGATATTTTCGTCCGACAAAAAATTTTATTTTAATATTTTGGGGTCCCAATAATGTTACAATTTACAACTACATTTAAACAAACAAACAAACAAACACAAATGAAATACTTTGTTCAGATATTGTGCAGTTTTATTGTCGCTGTGCTTTCTGATCATGCCGGCTGCCTGCTGACACACGTCGTCAAGGGCTGTCAAACGTCTGAGGAAGGCGAATGCTGATCACCAAAATTGCACAAGGTCTGAAGAGGGAAGTTAAAAACTTTGACTTACTAACAAGACGATGATGATAATAAGATGATGCACGTTTTTGAGACAAATAACATACTGTTACGAATTGGATTATCTCTATTGTGGTGCTGTTTGTGTTTTGCTAAATTGTGTTATTTCCGAGGTTCCTGAATGTATCACGCGACTCGCTGGATGGGAGGGGTGAGAGAGGAACCAGTGGAGATTGACTCGCTGTCCTTCCTACTTCCAGTGGCTGGGAATCCCTCCTTTCGACCGTCACAACTCGATAAGGGTGTCCTTAAATGGAGAGAGCTTGGCATTTGCAGAATAGCTTATCTTTCTTCTTTTCTACAACTGCAAGATACTTACAATCTCCCCAAGAATAACTTCTTCAGGTTCTTACGAATTAGAAACTATGTGCACACCCATGTGCCCTCTTTTGAAAGAGCATCCCCAACTGTCTTGGACCGGTGCCTTCTGCAACTAATGGACTACGATAGAAAACTGTCACGTTATTATGACTTCCTGATGTCTATTAACCCACTTTCTATGACCGTAATCAAAACTGCGTGGGAGGCTGAGATGGGTATGCAGATCCCTGAAATTAATGACTGCTCTGTTAACACGAGACACTGCCTCATTCAATTTCGAGTCATTCATAGGCTCCACTATTCAAAATCAAAACTCCATAAGCTTTTCCCAGATATTTCACAACAATGTGACAAGTGCAACCTAGCGGAGGCAACCCTCCTCCACAGCTTCGCTCTTTGCCCCAAGCTGGATCGATATTGGATGCGCATCTTTCGGACCTTTTCTGACACACTGAATGTTCATCTAGAACCAGACCCTATCTTAATTATATTCAACTATTCAGACTCCATATCCACTTTAAAGAAGGCGCAGAGGCAACTTATTTCCTATGGTATGGTGACGGCGAAGAAACTTATTCTTCTATTCTGGAAGAAGAAGGAGGCCCCTACTTATCGGTTGTGGCTCAGTGAAATATTTCATACTCTCCACCTTGAAAAGATAAGGTTCGCCTTAAAGAACTGTGAGTCGCAATTCAACAAGATCTGGTCGCCCCTTGTCCGCCACCTACGAAATGATGGTTCCATTCATTGATTAAAGACCTTTATTCCTGGTTTCCATGACAATTTTGACAACAATATGAGTACCTTGAGCTTATTGGGAGGGCAGGGGGTGTATATTTTATTTTATTTATTTTTATATATGTGTGTGTGTGTATATATATATAAAAAATTTTTTTTTTCCTTTCTTGTACGGTATTTTTGCTTTCTTCACTGAAAATGAAAATGTGTTGCTTTACTGTCTCATGTGGTTCAAATCCCTTTAATAAAAACATATTTGACAAAAAAAAAAAAAGAAGGGCATGTCCAGTTTTTGAGGATATTACCAAAGCATAAAACACAGTTACCGTTATCTTCCAATGCATCATCTCAACAACTCCACAACTCTTCAGTTCAATACAGTACTTCACAATCAATTTTTTTATCAGTATAAAAATGTTAAATAAATAACATTGTACTCAACACAGCTGCTAATGCTGAGACCTGTCTGTGTATGTTAACTGTTCCACTCATACACAACTACTCTGAAAGTGCGCCCCCCAAAAATTCTGTATTGAAACAAGCCAGTCAGCGAAAAAGTGTTGGTTGAACTTGCCTCATAAAGTCCAGTTTTTCTTGAGAAGTACGCCTTGAAAGTGAAATGATGAAAATAATCATGGTCTTACATTGTCCTCCATTGTATATCAAGCTCGGCCGCACATGAAGCTCAACCAATCACAAGCTGCACGTCGCTGAACCAATGAGAGGACGGAGAAACAAACTCTTCACCGGCAGCACGGAAAGCGTAAAAGGTGAATCCATAATCTGATTGGCTAAGAAGAACTAGCGATTCCAATGGTGTGAGTGTCACCAACGCCTACACTGGAGGCTCTGAAGGCATTGGATGAAATATGTGTATGGCAACACATCAAAGCTAAAATCTGATTGGACAAAAAAAAAAAAAATTAACTCACAAATGACTAGAATCTGCGCAGCCAAGACACATGCAATGTAATGAAGACAAAAGACAGAAAAATGGTTACCACTTCATTTAAGTAGTAAATGTAGGTCTGTGCTTCTGATTGTGTTTTGGACGTCACTGAAGGCTTTGGAGGCCTTGACAGCATGCTGGTGCAGAGTTTAAAATCAAACCTATCTGGCTCGAGATTTCAAGTTGCCACTGAAACACCAATCTCAAAAGTACACAACAGCCATTTATTTATTTATATTTTTACAAGAACTGTTGACAGCTCGTTTGAACTGCATGTTACAAAATTAGTGTCAGCACTTCATGGTGGCTTCGACAGCTAGTTGTACGGATGGTGCACCCACGAGGCAAGAGGAACTTTTCAAGGCCCTTACAACAAAGCAAAGTGATCTTTACTGCCCTGCACTGCACTGTGTTATACAGGTGAATGAGTTGGCCTATGGATCCGGGAAAATTGAATGACATGCAAGAAAAGCATAGTCCAATAAAAGCTTGAGTGGGTTGATTTTTGTGAAAACGTGCACAAAATGAATTCTTGCATTTAATGTTGTTTTGAAGTTTTCATTTTATATGCAGGAGAGCACTTTGCACGGCGGGTAGTGTGGGCGGGGGGGTGGTTTGGGGGTTTGGAGGGGCTGGTGTCGCTGGTGGAGCCAGATGTGGCTAATGAGTGGGCCTGGACAAATCAGGGTGGGCCTGCACATTTCTCTCAATGAGCACAATCCTTCTGTCCGACACATCGCATATTCAAATAAAACGACAAACTGGATAATATGAAGTTCGGATATTCCTTAGACAACCACAATTATGCCATTTTTAATATTCAATAAAATAAAAAAACACAACGACACACTAATTCAAAAATAATTCAATAATAATGTACTAACATTTAAAAGTTTTTTTTTTCATGAATCCCACTGGGTGGGCAGTCTGTCAATCTGGGTGGACCTGTGCGTGGCTCCGCCCCTGTCGTGAACAAGAGTAAGTGGCTATTTTTTGGTTGCTTCAAAGCCCTTGTAGTTGAGGCGTGGATCTTTTATATATGAATTAGAGCATTAAAATGTTAAGATACCATTTGTTCAATAAAAAACTGATACAGTATATGCACATATATTTTCCATATTTAAATTGGCATTTTTGTCTGGTTAGGAAGTGTGTGGTTCCTATGTGGCTCCCCGAGTTGCGCTGATGAAAAATTGTGGCCCCTTCATCGTTTCAGTTGCCGATCCTTGCAGTAGGTAGAGTGCTGATGAGGCAACAACAGGAGCAAATGAGAGTTCCCGTATCTTGCTCAAGGATACTTCAATGAGGCGTAACCACTTGGACTTTTATTGTATGGTGTGGAGCGTTCTTAAGAAAACATTGGGCCTCATTATTCACAAAGAGTTCATAACCTGGATATAAGAACAAGTCTGTTCCTAAGAACAATTTGCGAATGACGGCCATTGTCCCAAGCATAAACACAGCCACACCATGTTGACACCGGAAATATATCTTCATGAATAGACAAATACATCAACAGAACAAAGTAATCTAAAGTTGGGGGAAGGCTTTTGAGCACTTTCTTTTGTATTTGTTCAAACCAGCCGCATCACTGAAATCAGGATTTAGAACCGAAAAGTGCCGACAAAAAGAATCTTTTGTTCTTGGCTACAAAAACAAGTCATTTTTGGTCTGCTTGTAGACAGTGACCCTGGCCAACTATTTTTTGATTCCCTCTGACAGAGAGCTACACTATTCTTTGAAAAATAATAGGAAGCCTTGGGAACACACTGAAAGGGATGAACAAGACACGGCATGTCAGAAAATTACTTTCTCTCAAAGTTATTTTGCTAAAAAGAATTCCCTTTACTGTCCCCCCTTCGGGTCTCTCTTAAAGTCTGTTTGAAAAAAGAACTGTAATTGAATATTCACTGTCAAAAGAAAGACAGTTAATGTAACTATTGCTATGTAGGAGACACTTGGGCTGTCAATGTCATTTGAAAGTCGACAGACTTTGAATGGCAGTTGAGAAGCAGCTTCTTTGATGCTTTGGGAGCGATACTGAATTGAGGAACAGAAGCATTAAATCTACAACACTGAGCTGCTGCAGTGTTCACCATGCCTGTCACTTCTCATGTTAGTCTTCCTTGCAGTGCAAAACTGCACTTACTCTTTTTAACTGCCCAGAGAGAGTGTTTTTATTTTGGGTTTGTTCTGCCACAAAACATCTCGTAAAGTTTGTGAGAAAAGTCTTCACCCTTTCTTTTCGGAGAACCCTTTTTACAGCAACATCTTTTATAAAAACATTGCACAGTTGGCTAATTTGAGAAAGTTGCACCTGAAATGTACATTTATCTTTTCAGATATCCACTTGTTTTAAAGACAAAAAAAGACGGGGTTCTACTGCTGTCACCAGCGCGACTGCACCGCTTTAGCCAGCATCACACCCATTACAGCTTATGTTTTAAAGGTCAGGGTGCAAACATTGAAAACTTTTCTGTAGCCCTCTAGAACCCCCTTTACAATGCATAACTGTCATTAAAATGTGATTAGGTCGTTGATAGACAGCATTTTAATCACTAATACAATTCAGAATGTGTCGTCTCCCGTTTGAATCTCGCGTCCCCTCATCTTCGGCTTTTTCCGGATATGTGACGTCACAGTAGCCGGGGGATTCAGTGACTACTAATCATGAACGGTCTAATAACGCCCCCTTCGTCGGCTCGTGTGTTTCAAAATCCACTCATTCCAAAACATCGCTCGCCATTGAATGTGCTGTACTTGTAGCGCATGGAAATTGTACAGTCTATGGTGTAGCGAGCGGTTTAGCTACATCTATGTCACTTCCGGTGGCTAGAGCCACGATTCCTCGAGGTCCCATGAGGTTCGGAAACACTCGGAATGAGTAAGTAAAACCTATTTTCTAATCGATCTGTGGTTGACAACTTGCAGGAAGTGACTTGTATGTATTATAAAACCTATTACCAATGAGAATATGAATTTTAACAGACTCTGAAAAATGTTTGCACCCTGACCTTTAAGTTGAAGTGGTTGATCCTCAAATGAGGATGGCTCCTTTTCACTCCAAAACTCTCCATGCATTTTTTGGTGAGGAAAATATTAGCTTGCATTTTCAATTTCATCAATTTGTTTTGGAGAAATCAGCAAATAATTACCTAGTCTTAAACCGCCCTTTTCTACTTAGCAAAATAGCCACACCCCCTTCCTCTTCCCATGTCTTGGTGGGAGTCAGGGGAGGAACCACACGCAATTGGTCCATTCAAAATGATTGTACATACATCACTGACAATGTCCCAAAACACCAATCAACCGGCACCAAGCTTTATGGGGACATCTCTACTTATCATCACTCTCCGAAAATACTACAAGGATTAGCCTCTCCATGGCTCACTTATGACAGAATGAGGAAATGAGCATCTTACACGCAGTTTCTCTCAAACTGGACTTTCTTTGATAAGTCCCCAAGAAACGAACACAATGCGTTCCGAGAGGCTTTACGTAAGTTGAAGTTTTTCAAAATTCAATTTAGAAATTTCACCAAGCCAACCTCTGGGGGTTGTCCCGCAGCTGCCTATCCAACAGTCACGGTCATTGCGGACACTTGCATTGCGACGCGGAACTCTATCTCTGTCTTGATAAAAACCAGTGTGCGCCCCGCTACAGCTGCATGAGCGTTGGGCATCCGCGACACGGAGCTCCATCTCTGGTCGTTAAGAAGACAATTTCGTCTCACTAACCTTGGCTGCTTTAGCAGCCGAACGCTAAGTGCTGCCCCTACGGCAGCAGTGATGGAAGCCAGCATAGCTGCGGGGGCTATAGAGTCCATCAAAAGTATAACGTTGCTAAATGTCTGAAAACTACGACCGATCATCCTACTCTCGCTCACATCAATCTGTATACATTCGTATAAAAACGATCAGCACAATGTTTTGTACTTTGTGGAGGTGATGTTTTTTCCTATTAGGAGCTCACATTTGATGTCAAGAAAATCCTAAATATTATGTGAATCACTTTTATATTTTTACAGGATAAAGTAGGCATGAGATGAGCTGTGTATATAGTTTTTGTTTTTCAATGTGCTCGCTGTCATGATTCTGTTTTGTTCAGGAGGCTGATTGGGGGGCGTGTCCTTTGGCGCCGCACCTGTTCTGCATCACTAATCAGGGGCTATAAAAGGACTGCGGCGTCGAAGGCTCAGCGTCAGACTATTCACCTTGCTTGTTGTCAATGCACCAAGTATATGTTCTTGACCTGCCTAGATCTTGCTACGAGTAATTTTGTTTGCGTGTTGTTGTCGAGTATTGGAATTTTGTGTTAGTTGTTTCGTACGGCATTTTGGTTTATTTTTCTAATTGGAGTTTCCCTGCTCCCGTTGTGACAGGTGATTTTACATTATTGATTTTCCTTGCCTTATTTGCAAGCGTCGTTTGTTTTTCCCCCCGAATTTTTCCCAGGCAGTTTGCCTGCATTTTGATTTGTACTTTAGTTGTTAGTGATTGTTTTTTCTGTAAATACATTTTTTGTTATTCATTTCTTGTCTGTCTGCATTTGTGGTATCCCATCACTTCCGGTTCCCTTGGAACCTTACACTCGCAGCATGTACGACACACTAATTGACAAGTGTGAGTCGATGTCTTGGTGGTGAAGTTCTGCCTCCTCGAATGAAAATCGAGTATGCTTCTGCTGTCTCTACTTGCTTTTCTGTTACGCTTAGAGCTGCCACACTTCTAAAAAGACATATCCACTTGCGCATTGCAACGCCCTTGCACTTGTCACGATAGTGCCATAGTGACTATATAGCTCATTTCAGGACACTTAAAGACGCTTTCGAACGAATACATGAATCATGCGGTCACACATCGCACTCTGGTGGTGGTGAACTAAGTATGTCGCCACAGCTGTCCTGGGGCAGGCTGACGGAAGCGGGGCTGCCAGTGTGCGCCTACGGCCCCTCCGACCACCACCAAACATTCACACCCGGCCGTACACCACGGTGAATAGCACTGGAGGCGATTTGGGTGAAGAGTCTTGCCCAAGGACACAACGACACATAACTTGGACAGAGCGGGATTCAAATAGCCGACCCTCCGGTTACTGAACGACCCGCTCTAACTCTGAGTCATGGCTGCCCCAAATAGGAAGCAAAGTACAACAGCACATCTCTACAAAGCTCACAGTGTTATCAAAGAATTACATTGATCATTTACATTGAACATTATAAAAGTTCACCCAATTTTGACTTGCTTACAAATTGTACATGGATTTCAAAGGACAATTATCTGATGCGGGTCTTCGCATGTTTGTGACACAGAACTGACGTGCAGCCTGGTGTGTGTCCTCTCCTTGTGGGTGTAAGTCTAATTATGGAGCCTCAGACAGTGCCAGACACCAACAGGTGTTCAGAATCTGCTTCATTCTGGATCAAAGTCAGCAAAAATAATTACACAACCCATGTTTCCCTCTCCCCAAGATAAGACTAATTTCCTGCAGCTTCAAACCAGAATTAGTTTTAACTGCAGAGTGCACATACACAATTCTTTACTATTGGACAGGCAGCGGCACCTGTGAGCCTTTGTGTTGTTTGATCATGAGCATGTGACCATTAGGGGTGAGAGCTTGCAGACACATTTGGAATAACATTACTCATATTTCATCTTGATATCATTAACACACACCCAGAAAGCCAGCAGTAAACTTCAAAGAAGGCGCATGCCATGGCATTTCCATGACTTTGTTTCAAAGTGCCTTTTTGAGTTCAATTAACATCGGGGCCACATTTATCTCAATCAATTGAACAATAACACCCCGATTAGTTCAATGAAAAGAAAACTTGACTTGGCTCAACATGATTCTGATCACTTTTACGTGGTTTATTGTAGCCCAAAATACGTGCATGTCAAAGATTGCAAACTTTAACTGAGAAAATACAATGCAAACAAAAATCGCAACTCCACCTCTCATGCGTGATGTCACTGCATGTCCCCGCCCACTGGAAGATGTATCCTCTTTTATTAGACGTTGAGCTGTGTTTGGCGTGCATCCATCCAATCATTATCCAAACTGCTTATACTTTAATCAGCTTTTATTCACACATCCATGAAAAGAGCTCATGACAAAATGCTTGTAGTTCCAAGAGGAACAGCCGGAGCTCCCAAATCACAGAGTCTGTTGATGTTCAACATGTTCCTGATCACTTATTTGTGTACCGCGGATCTGGATTAGTTTGATAAACTGCCTTTGGTTATCTCGGCCTTCAACTGTTTCTTGTTGAAAAGTAAATAAACTAGTACATTTCAGAGAGAGGTGCCATCTTTTTTAAAATAATGTATCGGTTTTGAAATAGAATGCTAGATTAGGAATTTATTAAAAGAGAAACTAAAAAGATTCCGTTTTTCTCTTGACACTTGATAATTCCCTGCGGCTGGATCTGAGCGTGCAGTTGCATCCCAGTGTTTTGTTATTGCTGATTTTCTCTTTACCATGGATGGATGACTTACAGTGCTGCAATTCATTTGTTTTGAAGTACCTGAAGTAATTTTGCACATTTAATGATGATAATAATAACCTGTACTAAATCAAAGTAAGCCGTTGAGTTGCAGTTTGAAGTCTCTTATGGATACCTGCACATAGAGAACAACGCAGATGTTCACATAATTCATCCGTCCATCCTTTTTCTACAGCGCTTGCCGTTATTGGGGATGTGGGTGAGCTGCAGCTTATCCCAGCTGACATCAGGCAGGAGGCGGACTGAACTGGTCACGAGTCAATTGCAGCTTTCACGTAGTTAAATGGACGGAATCCTCATAAAGTGCACACGCGTGATTCTGAGTATACGGCCAACCAATGGCAATGCCAGTGGGAACCTCAATAACAAAATATGTAAGCAATGGATAAACCAAGGGAAAAAGGGAAAAAACATGAAGGAATTTAAGAGCAAAGTAAAGGGAAAAAAAACACACACACAAACAAAAGAACTTAAGACCAGACAAACTAAAGAAATTAAAAGTAGCTTACTAAAATTCCTAAAATAATATACAGCGCAAGAACAAGAACATTTTCAAATCATGGCTGGAGCATGTCCTGATTTATTAGGTTGTCACATGAAGTGGAACCTCAAAGGTCAAACACATTCTGTTCTAAACACTGGCCCCTGTCAATTTGCTCAAATTTGTAAACAATTTTTTTCCAAATGAAGTAATGAAAATGGGAATGACACATTTCAACCTTTATCATCTATACAGGCAATGCCTAAAATACAATTTTAACATTCTTAACCTTCTTACAAAAATAAAAAAGAGTTAACCATTGTTAATTTGAAATCATAAAACAACAAAACAGTCTAAATTTCAATGATGAACAACAAAGGTGTAATGCAAAGTCCATATTATATATATATATATATATATATATATATATATATATATATGTTGTATATAAATTCATATATTTACCCGTTTTCTGAAGCTGAGCCGTGATTGCTCGTTATCTGAACCCTGAGCAGTTGTGATGTTATTTTCAGTCGACAGAAGTGACAAAATGGCCGCCCCCAGAGGTGGCTAAAAACGGGTGGATTTTGCTGCTTAAGTCATATTCCACAAATGCAATATTAATCAGAATGCCGTGTTTCAACTAGTGGGCCTGCTGGGAACATATTCTTGAAAAAAATGTGTTTGGGTTGATTCCCACTTTAAAGAAAAAACATTCTTAACTGTCGCTCAAGTAAAAAATGAATCACTGTCAACCAGTGGACAGTTTAACCCGGGGGGTTGCGTTGGGCAGGCACCTCTGGTTCTCGAAAGGTGCTGTCCTGCCTGTTTCAGAAGTTTTCCTCCTCCATCACACCTGAATCAAATGATCAGGATCGTTGTCAGGCTTCTACAGAGCTTGCTGATGAGCCGTGTGTTGGAGCAGGGAAATGTCGAAAACAGGCAGGACAGTGGCTCTTGAGGACCGGAGTTGCCTGCCCCTGGGCTGACAGGAGGCTGAGTTGGGAGGGTGGAGGTTAGAACCACCTTACACGCACACTGACTGAACAGCTATTTGATCAGGATTAGCGGTACAGGGGGCGGCACGGTGTTCGACTGGTTAGCACGTCCGCCTCACAGTTCAAAGGTCGTGGGTTCGATCCCGGCTCCGGCCTCCCTGTGTGGAGTTTGCATGTTCTCCCCGTGCCTGCGTGGGTTTTCTCCGGGCACTCCGGTTTCCTCCCACATTCCAAAAACATGCATGGTAAGTTGAGTGGATACTCTAAATTGGCCCTAGGTGTGATTGTGAGTGCGGATGTTTGTCTCTGTGTGCCCTGCGATTGGCTGGCAACCAATTCAGGGTGTCCCCCGCCTACTGCCCAAAGACAGCTGGGGTAGGCTCCAGCACGCCCCGTGATCCTTGTGAGGATAAGCAGTATGAATAATGGATGGATGGATGTTTGGAATATAATTGAAAAATTCTTAACCTTCGTAAAAGTATAAAAATAAGTTAAGCACTTCAAATTTGAAATCGCAAAATCAATAAACACAGTCTGATCTTTAATGATGAATAAGTGGTGTCATTGAAAAGGTCATTCTTATGGCTGACGAAACCCCAAGCAGGTCGGTCTGTCTGACTCTCTCTCTCTCTCTCTCTCTCTCTCCCTCTCTCTGTCGTCTCTGTTTTAACTTTCTTAACTGTTGCTCAAGTGTAAAATGAACCACTTGAAATAGAAAAACTTAAAAAAAACAACAATGCATTGGCTTTGATAATAAGTGACAATGTGTATGGTGACTACCTCTGGAGTCTCAATGCTTTTAATTTGTGTGTGCTTACTACATGTGTTGGTTGCACTGTATATTCCAGTGGCGGAGGCCTTCATTCAGCACCGCATCACACCCACCCCAGAAGCCAGCAACCCAGCATCTGAAATATGATTGGACAGAAATAACAATACAGTAGTAATAATGATCAGAGCTCAGAGCATCGCCTAAACGCCACCGAGTTCCCGCCTGCATATTTAAATGACCCGTGGACCCCGTCGGTCCGAGTCAACCAAACAGCGTTGAGAACGGACCTAACCGGTACCACGTCACACACAGGCGCTGCACTCCTGACACGCGTCCGAGTAAACTGAAAACGAAAAAGAGTGTTGTGTACCTTTCGGTCCCACAGACGCAATGACACGTGCCCCATATTGTTTTGATTTCACCGATCACCACACTATTTTATTATTTTATCAAAAGCAAAAAAGACACTTTTAATTTTGCACATGCTGTGTTCAAGATCAAGATTAATTTAATTGTGTATCTTCCTCATAAATCAAACCTGAGTAATCACCATGAAAAATGTTCTATGTCTTCTGATAAATTATTTGTCAGAGCATCTCC
Organism: Filicampus tigris; assembly: GCF_054856515.1. NCBI lineage: Eukaryota > Metazoa > Chordata > Actinopteri > Syngnathiformes > Syngnathidae > Filicampus > Filicampus tigris. The sequence continues at coordinate 31,384,208 of NC_141218.1, read as the reverse complement.
TGATCTTCAGACTTAATTTATCCTCTGTTCTCACTTGTGTGTGTGTGTTTGCATGTGCCCTGCCACTCCTCCACCTTTCACCACGATCCACAGTACACTCTCTCTCTCTCTCTCTCTCTCTCTCTCTCTCTTTTCATCTGTTTCCTTTCTTCCAGCCTTTTAATGCCAAAGACATTAAAGCGCTTTCCTGGAATGATAAATGTTTTATTAGGCTGCGCTCTCTCTCTTTTTGAAGGGTGAATACAAAGAGGAAGTGAAGGAAAACTTGGTATCTCTGTCTCCCTCTTGACTTGATTTCCATATCTGTCAGTCTGTTCCCCCCCCCTTCGCCGTGACCTCTCATCTCAACTCGTCCCTCCTCGCCTCCTTCCTTTCATCCAGTCTCTCCATTTAACCCACTCATCTCTGCATACTGGAAACCACCAGCCTCCCTCTGGCTTCATACATGCCTCGTAATCTCCCCCAGAAATTTCTCTTGGTTGGGAAAACCGTAGAGAAAATCTGTTTTTCTTTTTTTCCTACATTCTTTTGTTCTGGATGCTGTGCAGCACATTAACAGCCACTCAGTAGGTGTCCAAGTGTCTTTGATCAGATCTTCAAGCAACTCAAACACGTTTAAGCGCGGGTAGGGGGTGCTGGTTGGACTTAAAAAGGACCTAACTCCTCTGTTGTGCTGTTGCCGAATCTTACATTTAGCCTCTGGACTTGTCATGATTGTATTTCCTGTGCTGTAATAGCGTTCTGTCCGCTGGGACAGCGCACGCCCGCCTTTGGCACCCAGCGGCTGTGCTGCTGATTGCTACCTCTTCTTGGGGAAAATGGGTCACTGCATGTGGGCTGCAGCCCGACACCTACTTGTCCCGGTATTCAGGCCAGCGTTCATGCAACGCAACATGCGTGGCGGGATGTTTTCCCATTTGATTTGTTTTCAAGCTGTCCAAGGCCCCACCCTCTTACTGTACACAACATCAACATTTTCATTTCCAGCAGGCTCAAAAGTCCAACGCACACCAGCTCGTTCTATTAGGAATACCAGCAACATTTGTGTGGAGTTGCATGTTCTCCCCATGCACACGAACTGTCATCATGCATGATATCACGCCATGCAAAGACCTCCGTTTAGCCACGGGAAGTGGAAAAATCTGGAGGTGTGTTTTGTTATTTCATTGTGGCACTGAAAGGATGATCAGCATTCAGAAGGAATGTTAGAAGAAGAATAAAAGTGTGCAGGAATATTTACATCGTGTGAACTAAGCATTACTCAGATCAGTAAGACAAGGGTCTCTACGCAAGGCACAACTTTTGATTGTTTTTACTGCTAACAGTGGCAGTAACTTTATACTTGTGTGACCAGAATGAATGAATTTTAGACAATTCAGATGACAAGTTCAGGCTCATCTTGTTGGAATGTTTTGCAGGTCTCGAGGGCATAAGCCCAATTAGCAATTTACAAAACAACTACTTAGTCAATGCGTGTTCGTTTTATCTTTCAAGAAGGTATCCAATGTAAATAAAGACTCACACAAGTCGAATGAATTTGCTCGTCTGTTTTCTTTTCCAAGTTCAGGAATCACACAATGTTCGGATCTGGGCATCTTTTCTATCCTCGCAAGTGCTCTCACCCGAGACGGGGCAAGGACAGAAAAGGGGCCCCGTCTAACATGCAGCCCTCACATTTATACTGTCTTCAAAATCTAAACATAATGTGGGCTGGTCTCCTCCCTGGCTGGCCCTGCCTATGGGTCTGATCTTCACCAGCTGGTCCTATGCTCAGATCAGGGCATGCTGACTCTGAGACTTTTAACTGATTATGCGATGTCCGTAAATGTGGAATTTCCATATTGTTTTTAGGTTAACCTGTTGGCTAATATCTAGTCATTCATATAGATTTTGATCCTTCAATCTACAACTTCAATCACCTGTGCATTATGCCTTAGTCATACTGTTAAAATTGAAGGAAGCTTTACATAACAACAAACCGACTTAGGTTTCAAATATATTTCTCAGTGTTGAGACTCCTCTAAAAAAATCTATCAAACTAGATCTATCAATTAAAAAAACATCTACTTTAAGACACGTTTTATGCATTTTTAATCTCTAAAATGTTGGTTATAAATGAGTGGCCAAAATGACTTTTTTGTCCATTTCAGGGAAATAAAGGAGGTCTGCTAACATGTTTTTGTTTTTATGCCTATGATTAGTCATATCTTAGTGGTTAATTCGTGAAGAATATGAAAAGGTTACTTAAAACATTATCTTTTCACTTAATACGTGTTCTACAAAGGCAACAGTTTGATCCTGAAACCAATTCATTCTATTTCCATTTTTGGGGAAAAAATGTGACATACCAACACATCAGCAGTGACCAACTCTACTTAACTCTACTTACTAAGTTCCACTCATGTGAGGAGGTTTCATATTCAGTAGTTCATTGTGTCATCTGGCCCATAGTTAAGCTCAGTGTTGGGCAAGTTACTTCCAAAATGTAATGTATTATTACATATTACAAGTTACTTGGATTTGAAAGCAATACGATACTAATTCTTTACAATATTACCGTCTGTGTAGAGCAATAGGTGGGAAATAACTAGTTTCTTTAATAATTTACTTTTTAGTTCTCAGTTAATTGTAAATTCTCATATAGTGGAGATCGGTGCACACAAAATGAAAGTCTGATGAGGTCTGTATTGCATCTGCAAATAGTTACCATTAATAGCGGAATTACAATCATGTAATGATAGAGAATTATTTGAAAAAAAAAAAAAAATTACACGACATGACAAACTCTTTTTCTATACCTTGTTTATTTAACTCCTGAGTTCCAAAGTGCGACCACACAAAGAGTCTGTGAAATTACACGTTAAAAGCTTACACTATTTCAATAATAATAAAAGTGCGCTTCAAGAATGAGGTCGAAGAGCAACCAGACAGGGCATGTTTTGTAATGAAGTATTGTGGAATCTGAGCATACTGCATATCTGCCCTGAAATAGCAGTATTAAAAGAGCTGGAGAACAACATACACAGTAATGACTTAGATTGAACATTTCAAAAAATGGCTTCTTTCAGTCCCACAGCGACTGAGAGAGTGCGCCAACAATGTAACTAATATTTTCTTTAGCTTACGCAAACTCAAATAAGTGACTTCATTTCCAGTTTGAAAATGTGAATCTCTCTCTGCTTCCTCCACGTGACATCATGCATACGTGAGGTTACTTCCCCGGACAGAATGCGAAATTGTGAAGTCCCAGATTGCTTCACTTCGAGATGTAAACACTGTAGTTCTCCTGTTTTATGTATTCTATAATGTACAGTTGTTTGCTGTGTGTCTTTATTTAGAGATGGGGTCGCCTCCTGTTTTTAGTATCTTTTTATTACTAGTTTTGTTCCACATACACGCATTGTAGGAATGAACACCGTGACTGAGAAACATGTCATTCCTATACAACATTTCTCAAATGTAACTCACCATGGTACTCAGAGGACATTTCCCTTTGATTGTGACTGGCAAGTTCAAGTACGTTTTTTCTGTGCATTGCAGTAATGAGTGAAAATGGATTAATTCACTGAGGTAAATAATGAATGATGTTACTGTTAAACATAACTGGAGTACTATTACAAAAATACAATGAACACTGCATTATATTACTCCATTACCATCTAAAAATAATATATTATTGTACTGTTACTTTTGTAACGCCTTACCCCCAACTCTGGTTAGGCTGGCCTCTTCCAATAAATCCGATGAAGAAAAAGACAAAATCAAGGGAATGAGCACCCACATAGACTTTTCCTTCATTCCCCCCTCAGCTAGCCTATTATGCTGTAGGGACATGTGATTGGTATGCTGGCTAGGCCAGGGTTAATGATGCATAGCGCTGTTGCCTCTGGTTAGACGTCACGGACACTTGTGTACGCTGCAATAATCGGTCATCCCCCGAAACATTAAACATGTCAAAGTGGGTAACAGATTGGCCCAATTAGCATAGAACTATGATGGAGAACACACCTAGATGTTTATGGAGCCAACTTTACACCCTACATTCCTGGTAGGCTCATGTTTGAATGTTTTGTAGATCTGGAGTCCATAAGCCCACTTAGCAATTTACAAAACAACTACTTACTCAGTGCGTGTTCGTTTTATCTTTCAAGACGGTATCCAATATAAATAAAGACTCACACAAATCGGTTGAATTTTCTCGGCAGTTTTCATTACTGTCTCTGAAGTTCAGGAATCATGCAATGATCAGATCTGGGCAGCTTTTCCATCCTCGCGAATGCTCTCATCCGAGACGGGCAGGGGCAGAAAAGGGGTGCGGTCTAAGGAGGTAACATAGTCTCAGTGTTATTGTAGTTGTGCAATATTTTTTTCTACTTTTGACACAAAATTATTGGGCGCTTTACAATATTTTGGCGGTCCGTCCTCCGTACTCCGCCACGACCTGGGTACCCTTCCGTCCTCGTCCCTCTGTCCTTATTCATAAAAATTATCGTCCTCAAACCTCGTCCGTCCTCGTCCTTTTAAAGCTCCTCCGTCCATACATTCCGTCGGTTCGCCTCCGGCTGCCGCCGCCCCCGCTAAAAGAGCGATTCGCGTCTGTCCTAGTCTGTTTGTCCTTACTGGGTTAAGCGGACCGGAGCAGGCCAGGGGGCATGAGAATGTCATGTGAGAATATTTATGATTATTCTATAGAATATTTTATTGCGTTAATTCGCAATAAAAATAATTATTGCAAAATAAGGCAACGTTATTTTAGGAGGAGAACGAGCGTCTTACACTTCTGGGTCGTAGCTTTGAGTGTTTTTTTTCCCACTAATCAGTGAAATGGGTGTCCACTAGAGGGCAGACTATGCCTGTGAGAACAAAACTGCAGGGAGGGAACGCACATGAAAAAGAGCACTCCAATGTTGTGCAGGCTTAGCGGGCAGTCTTGCTTTTTAAAAGAACCCAACACAACACGACTTGACGCGGTTAGGGACAATTAGAGTGATGGATGAAAACCTACCTATGAAAACTTGCTACCTACCCACCAATAAAAAAAGCGTCCGTGCATGATGCCGCGGGAGCGATCCTAATTGCAGAGGTTTATTTAAAGCTCATTAGCTGGCTTGTGAGTGAATTAAGTTTGGCATTGTTTAATAAAAAGAAAAAAAGCTCATTAGCTGGCTAATTTACTGAGAGAGGTCAGTCTCTGAACAGATGGGTGGAGACGCCCGGTCCAAGGAGCGCTACCATTGGTCAGCACTTCGGGTTGCTGATTGACTCGCTGGTTTCCCCTCCGCAAACTGGAACACCTTCAATCCGAGTGTGGAGAAACAAATGGCGCAGGAGCAGTTTCGTTGCTGCTATATGTGAATGTTGAATCTGGCACCGCGATTCAATTGAAGTCCGTGTAGTTAGTACGGGCGGGCGCGGTTGCGGGCGGGGCAGCACGGATGATGCGTTTGGAGTGGTGGGACGCGGGACGAAGCACCGAAAATCCGCACATTCGTCCATTCGGCGTAGCTAAAACAAATGAACCTTTTTCCCTCAGCCAATCAGCATCGGGGAGTACTGCGTCACACACAGCGTCCTGTACGAAGGAAAAGATTAGCGTTGTGGTTTGTGGACATCCCAAGCTATATGACACGGCGAGCTACCACTAGCGGGACAGGCGGAAAAGAGACCAGGCTTGGAGAACCGTGAGCGAGGAACTTGTTATACCTGGTATAGTATATACTTTCTTTCTTTAGCTTTTTACAGCTGTTGAATTTACCAAGGTGGCAATATTGTTTGCATTAGCTTTAGCACAGTGTCAGCCACTTGATTGCGATGTTGAAACCTTTTTTTTTGTTGTCGGTCCCTCGTCGGCGACAGCCAATCGGCGCCGAGAACATATTTTTCAGGTCACACGCAGGCGCCGCACAAGCAGACACGCCGCGAAATAAACGAAATATCAAATAACATCAACAGACACACACACACTTACAGCGTGGTGATCGGTGAAATAAAAACAATATGGAGCACATGTAATTGCGTCTGTGGGACCGCAAGGTACACAACTCTCTTTTATTTTTCCTTTATTTGGCTGCGTGTGGCACTTGTGACGTACGTCCGTTCTCGACGCCGTTTGGTCGACTCGGACCGACCGGGCGGGTCTGAAATATAGACGAGAACTCGTAGACGGACATAACATAGGCGGAATGCCCAGCTCTGCATATTAGTGTAAAGAAAGATTTTGTGTTGACTTCCTCTTTTAAGCCTTTGTACTGTCCAAAGACATTTCTGGTACTGTCTGCATTTGAGTAAGACCCCAGGCTGCGGTTTGAGGAAATGTGGTGTTTGGAGGCTTCTCAGATTGCTGCACCCAATTAGACCGTTGTTATTATTATTCAGAGTGCCGCTGACAATCGATTTACTCCAACAAAAGAGCTGGAATATTATTTCACAACCCTGTCACAGTTTTGCAATGGCTTTCCCCAGCTATGTTCTTCATTGTTGCCATTGAATTGTGTGCGTGCAAGTGTGCGTGTGTGCGTATTTCAGTGTGTTTGACCCAAGAGTTGAAGGACAGTCTTGTATGTCCTGCCTCTGGCTGCTCCAGTCTGTACCCAAGTGGTGTTTATTTAAGGTGCTCATCTACCCTCACACACACACGCTGATATGACCTTGTGCTTGGAGACACATCACCCCGAGTTCTACACATGTATTAACATAACTGTCTCGAGTTTCACACCCGCACATTCTGCATACCCAAGATGTCCTAAAGCACACATTACATCCTGCAGCACTGCTTCCCATCCTACAGGATTAATTACTGTCTCTGCTGCCTATGATCCCAGGAGCGTCTGAGCCGTGTTAGCTGGCCTCTGCCTTTAGCTGGTGGGCGCGCGGGGATGGCAACACTCACCCATTCATCACTGTGACTTTGGGAAGGCGAATGGGAGGAATAGGGGCCGCGTGGGCGAGTTAGAGAGGGCTGGTGCAGGTATGAAGGTGAGCGAAAGGTGGTGGGCGAAGGTGAATGGAAAAAGCCAGGCCCCCCCCCCTCGCTGAGACCCTCATTAAAAATTCAAAGTGTTGGTCCAGATTATCACGTAAAGACGGCTGTGGTGATTCTCGGAGCATAGGAGGACGGGGGTCAAGAGGGATTTGTGGCTGTGGAGCGAAAAAGGGGACAAGATGTATTTTTGCCTTGCAATAAATAACATAAACATGGCCTTGTGTCATCACTTTTCCTTTGACTCCCACTCCTGAAACATTGCTACAATTTCTTTCCATGTGAATTTCCTTTTCACTTCAGATGAAAGTAGAAAGGATTTGGGGGCTGGAGGGTGAAAAATGGGGGAAAGGAAGACCTGCACAGAAGGTTAGAGCCGGTCTAATTAATGGAGACGCGTGTAAGTGTGCTCTTGTGTGTGTACTGTATGTGCGTGTGTGCGTCGCTTTGATCAAACCAAGAACTTGTCTGCGGGATTGTGCCTTTTGTGTTTCTCCATTTGTGTTGTGATGACTGAAACACACATTCTGTTAAACTGGCATCAACGTCAGTTTGTGTGCGTGTGTGTGTGTGTTGCAAACCAGAGTCACTTTCGGGATCCCAGGGTTTGTGAAGACGTGGTGAAAAAGAAGTGGGTGCACCCCAGTCACTAAGGTGGCGTAGGTGTTTGTGTTTCATCTTTCGCACGTAAACAACAAAGCCTGTTCAGTTTGCTTTCCCGTCATGCAACTGATTTTCTTACCTCTTTCCTATTTATAGCGCAGGTGGGAGAGCGCCTTCACGCTGTGCAGCATTACTCAATTAACTTGTTTATCCATAAACTTTGGCTAACAAGGTAAACAATGCTTCACGAGAATACCGACTTTGTGGAAGTGATCTTTTTGAAAATTCTTTTGGAGAAGAAGCTTTTTGTTATCATTTGAGTTTTTGGCAGCCTTCAAAAGAGCAGAAAGTCATTCCTTTTCTCTGCAAGTCACAAAATTGTTTGAAGCAGCATTTGATGCTTATTTAATTTAATAGCATTTGACAGTATTATATTAGGCTATCTGTTATGTCAATTTGCGCCAACAGCTATAACAATGCAAGACTTGCATCCTCGTTGATTAAGTGTTTTGACTCAGTTTGATGGAATATGTTTTGGGTGTGGTTTTTGGTGTTTTTGCTCTCACATTGCAAAAGCAAGACAGCGTAATTGAAGAATCTAAATGGTACATAGATATGTGTGTGAATGTGATTGTAAATGGTTGTTTGCCTATCCAGGTTTGTGCCTTGTGATTGACTGGTGGCCAGTCCAACTTTCTGCCTGAAGTCAACTGTGATAGGCTTTAATTTTCTGGGACCTGCGCTACCGGGATCTGCGCTAGCAAAGGATGCATCTTTTTGTGTGTGCTGTTTATTTTGCATGGACTTTGCAGAAACATTGAAAAAATATATGATTTGTAATCAAATATGCACGCAAGGCATATTATTGGGTCACGATGTCACCAGAAACGTGACAGGCATGCGCTCAGGCCGCTGTATCACGGGTTAATCCTTCCATGAATTAAACAAACAGAAATGTGGCAAAGCGTAGCAATGGAACAAATTCAGCATTCCTTGTGATTTTGCAAAATAGGTTAATGTTGTTAACATTTCCCTTCTGTATTTATTTTTTCCAACCAAGCTACAAACTGCTGTTTATCTAGCTCCACCCTTTAGGTCATGTTTCGTCCAAAACATGAGGACGCCAAAAAGTGGTACTCTTCCCATGGTGCTTGGTGGAAACAAATATTTGGTCGGTTGACTTGACATCCTCTTTCGGAGGGGCGGGTGGTACATTCACCTGAGACCCTCAGTCGGTATGTAAGATTCTCTTTAGGTCCGACCTCTCTGCATGTTCACAGACTGTCATTGTCCTGTTTTTCAATCACAGTTCATGCAGTATATTTGGGTATTCTACTTGTTGATTACTATGATCAATCGCACTATCTTCCCACTTGATGTGTTTACAGACAGCACTGTGTCCACTGCGCAAACGTCATTTTGTTTTTCTTTTTTAGCAATTAGAAGCTTGGTAATAAAGTGTTCCACAGGTGAAAAAGTGCATTTTTAAAAATCTCATTACATGAACAACAATTAAACACCCAAGAAGAGGCTATTATTTCAATAAAATAATCAATGTTGACCATGAACTAAAAAAACAAAACAAAACAGATCAAGGTGCACTTCATGGTGGCTTGACTCACATTTTATTTTATTCTATTTAATGTTATTGTTGTTCATCTGTCGCACTGAAGAAGGGAAGCAACCCAATCTCGTTGTATTCTGAGTACAATGCCAATAAAGCTATTCGTATTCGCATTTGCGCGAACCTGTACATCCAACCCATCACCATTTGTGCAGAATGGCACATAACCAGTGCATGTTGAGGAACCTCACAGCCATTAGCGTAGCACACATTGGTGTGGGAGCTTCACTTAGAGCAACATGAACGGCTGTGCTTGGACACACTGTCAACATGCATTCTTTCGAAGATATTTTCCTCCTGACCACAGCGATGTAGTTGCTTTTGAAACGGCCGGGTATCAAGAATGGAAGGAGCTCATCTGTGAGGATCTAACAATATGTAATATTAAAAAACAACAACAGTGTTTCATTTTGTGCTGGCTCATACATGAGCAGCAGGTCAGGTTACAGTGACAGGGTTAAAATCCACAAGTACCATCTTCATTAGCATGAATGTTTCTAGTTTTTACGTTACTATTTTTACGCGCCTTTACTAATCCTGATCCTCTCTGCCACACTAAGTTGTACAGCAACATTTTCCCCCAAATGAATTCAATGAATTCAAAAGATGTTGCATTCTGTAATGACAATCTTCAGAAAATGCAATGTGGGACGTAGGGGCGGAGCCTGAACGTGGCTAGTGGGTGGGCCTGGAAAAATCAGGGTGGGCCTGAATATTACTCTCAACCAGCACAATCCTGACACATTGTATATCCAAATAAAATGGCAAACTAAATAATATGAAGTTCAGATCTTCCTGAGACAACCATAATTATGTCATTCTTAATATTCAATAAAATAAAAAAAAACACAACGAAACACAAATATAAAAATAATTTAATAATAATTTACAAAAAATGTAAATGTTTATATTTTTTCATGAATCTCACTTGGGTCGGCAGTCTGTCAATCTGGGTGGGCCTGTGCCACCCAGGCCTACCCATGCCCACCCATGGCTCCGCCCCTGGTGGTACGCCACGTGTTAAACTACCCTGCGAAAAAGTTTAAAAATACGTTTTACTGTTTGTTGCTCTTTGTCACCATGCTACCCGGTCAAATGCATTTTCAGGCATTTTAGTACAACACTAAGATCTGTACTCTTCCGTTTGGCTGACTTTGCTGCAAGTTAGGATAGCGTCTAGCGTTCAGTATGATGGCATGTTTACTAGGGATGTGCGCGACTAGTCATTTAACCGTTTAACCGTCTACGATTTAATAAACGTTTAGTGTTTCATTAGTCGGTTAAACACTGCTTTAAGAATCACGCATCTTGTTCCTCACGCCTCTGCCTCTGTCAACAAGCTGAGCACCAAGAAGGAGAATTACTCCCCTCCCCCTTCGCCCACACGCACACATAGTAGGGGGCGGGGACACTAAGGTTGGGGAAGAATATTTAGAAGAGTAAATTCTGGAGATGTCGAAGCTACCACGAAAAAACCCCAGCACCGTTTGGCACATCGAGGTGTTTCCTTTGGATGTGGTTTCTCATCACTCCGGTAGAGGAGTTGTAAGCGAGTTTATGCTGAACCTACAGGTCGATGATGGCGGAGCCGGGCCCAGTGGGCGTGGCGGCGGGACGAGGCAGACAAGCATGAGAGCGTTTGTTCCAGGCGCTGTGATGCTCACCGCACAGCAAAGATTACCCAACTAATTTGTGAAATGACTGCCAGCGATATGCTGCCGCTTTCTTTTGTTGAGGGCAAAGGTTTCGAAAAATTATATTGATTATATTATATCGAAAAGTATATCGAGCCTGAGTACACGGTGCTAAGTCGCAAAACAATCACGCCCCAACTCGAGAGTACCACAACCAAATGAAAGAGTAGATACTACGAGCGTTCGAGTGGGTCAGCTATGTGGCCAATGCTATACCTACAGACGGATGGACGTCCATAGCCACAGAATCTTACATGACTATAACGTGTCATATGTGGACGAAGGACATCTCCGCAGCTGTGTGCTTCAGACATGTGCCTTAGAGGAAAGACACACAGCTGAAAACTTGGCTGCTCACCTGCGGAGTGTGATGGGTACGTGGGCACTAAAAAATTGTTATCAAGCCTGTGAGCATGATAATGCACCTAACATGAGACGCTGCTGGACTGGGAGTCGGTACCATTACTCATTACATTATTCATAATAAATGCCATGCATTGCATTGGCAAATGTATCAGAAATGTATTTCTCTTTCAATTGTTTATCTTTATTCAGTCAGTTGTTGTTACATCAATAGAATTTAAATTGTCCTGAATGTTTGCTAAAATAGCCCCCAAATACACACAGCATTTGCATTTTAAACTTTGAATTCAATATGTATTAAAATTCAAGTTTTCTTCCTTATAGACTAGTCGACTAGTAAATAAAATTTGAGACTAGTCGGCGGGCAAATTAGTCGAAATTCCCATCCCCAATGTTTACTGAAACTCCCTGTTACTGGTCCGTGAAAGTGGCCGAAATTATGTGCGCCAAGAAAAGCTGTTCAAATCGCAAATCCTCCCCGAGCAATTGTTTCACCAACTGATGGATTTGTCAAAACTAAAGACATCTGTTATGTTTGTAGGAGGTGACAGCAGAGGCAGTGTCAACACTTTGAGTGGTGCCACAGTCATCTTCAAAGTAGCCAGGTGCATTATGCTCAACATGATCACAAGCACTGAGGAGAAAATTCAATGGAAAATGATTAGCATGGGTAAATCTTGGTGAACAAACATGGTCATCGTGTTGGCCTAAAATGTATATATTGTGACTATTGTCACAATTGCCTTCAGAGCTGGGAATTTTGCAAAAATTTCCCGGTCGGTGTATCGCCTCCCACCTGCAGCCGGGATACTTTTCCGCTGTCCGTCTCCCCGCATTTTTGTCCAGCCGGAACAAATAGTAATCACCTATAAGTCTATCATTTTAAACCAGCTTCTGTTCTCTACAAACTTCGACCAACTTTCACTCGCACCCCCTGTCCCCACCCGCTGAGCGATATTTGAAACGAAAGACTCAGCGTGGCATGGAAGCCTCACCACGACCGAACTAAATGCATGTCCTTTTAGGGCCTCTTTGGACCTTTTGAAGACGTCGGCCAACGGGAAACGTAAACCGCACCGCGGCCATTGAAGCCTCATCGCGAAAATCGACGATAGACGCGGACATAGACGGGGAAAAAGGGGCTTCTGACTATGCTTCCGTTCATTTTTTTAAGTATCGTTTATCAGCTACAAAATGGGCGTCCGTCATAGGTGGATAGATGGACCGCTCCATCACATAGGCGGAATGCTCAGCTCTGCCAAAATTGTTAGAGCATATTATCGAGCTTCACTAATGCTTGCTTTGATTTCCAAGACCAATTTCAGCTCAATATGTAAACTTCAAAATATCATCAGCACTCATGAATTACATTAAAGAGATTCAGCACCCAGGACAACAACGTACACACATTTCTTTGATTGTATTTAGTAAATTGTATTTCATGTGTCTTTGGTGTCGTCATTCTTGACTGATTGGCTGGGAGGAATCACAAAGTTCTATTGCTTTTTGTGGTGTACATTTTGACTGAAATTTGACCAGCGTTAACATGCTTTGTGGTCGTGTAAGGTTCGCATTGTTGACTTTTGATCAGCTGGCCTGGCATTGATCCCCACTCAATGCCACATTCACTATTTGTGCAGACTACAAACCAGGGTGCAGTTAGCTTTACACCCAAAGTCACTTGGGATAGGCTCCAATTCACCCGTGACCCGGAGCAGGGTAAGTGGTTGAAAATGGTTGGAGGCCCTTTTAAGGGCTGCAGAAAGACAGATATGTGGCCAGTTGCATACTGTCTTTCACACTAGTAGAGACCATCCGAGACCACGCTAACTGAAGCTAACACGGCACTTCAGATTGCAGCTTATTGCCTCTCAGCTGTCTGTGTGGGAGGCGTCCACCGGCCTTCTGCTTCTCTTTAAGTCTATTTTGGCTTGAAATGTCAATCACAGACTGATATGCTGTAATATTTGAAGCAGGTGAAGCTCAGCAATCGGCGTCTCATTGCTGTGTCTGATGTGCTTTAACGCTATTAGCGCGTTTAATGACAGGATCATGTAAGAGCTTAGCTTCAAATTGATTGTTACACCAGAGAGTTCTTTTGAAGTGAGTGCACTGAGCATGTTTGTTGGGGAATACACTTGCTTCTCACTTAAATTTGCTTGCTCCTCCAGTACTGCTACACAAAAGACAAAACAAAACAAAACAACAATGTACACAAAAAGAAATATTATCTTGATTTGGGTGAATGGAATGTTGATCGTCTCTCCACATGAGGACAATGAGCGAATTAATTTGAAATGAGCCGTCTAAACTGCTACTTTGCTCATTCCTCGTCTTGGTTTCCAGGCACGCTTTGTGCTTGATAGTAGTATGTGATATTCTTTCAGTTGACACTTAAAACAATCAGTCAGTGCTGCATTCCTTGTCTTCTTCCGAAGTGTTGCACTTGGAGCTGGCTGCTTGACTTGTTTCCGTTTCACACTTCCGATAGCTCTTCAGACAGCTGCCGCCTTTTCTTTTCGGATCAATTAAAGCACAACTGACATGATAGTGGCACTTCACCACGGCAATTCCCAAGATCATGGATTTAGTCCTGCTTCCCCCTACTGTTGGTAAAAAAAAAAAAAAAAAAATCTCAGTTAAAGAATGGACTTCCTGCGAATTGCGGTTGTACACTTAGCATTAGTACTGATACCATTTGAAAGGACCCGCCCCCCCAGCTCTGTAATGTCCTCAACCCAATACTCCGAGGGGAAAGACAATTAGCGTTTTTCCATGACGTCATATATGAGCGTGTGGACTTGGACTAATGTGAGTGGCTACTCATTTAAGCTGATGACTTGTATTTGTCCTCGGAATTTATGAGACCAGAAGAGCTCTCATGGCTTGCTATTAATCATTAAAAACAGCAAGAAAGTGGCCTTTTTTTTATTTTTTTTTTATTAAATTAATCTTGTATTCATTAAGGAGCACAGTAGAACTCGCTCACATCCCTATTATTTCTTTTGAGTAAGTTTACACAAACACAAGACAAAGCATTAGAGACCAAGATAATGGGCGTAGTGTTTATAATTCATCAACCGTTAGGTAGTCAGGTAGTCGATGATTTTTACAACCAAATTCTGTTCCAATAACATCTCATTTTGATTTAAGCAGGCGCAACACCTCGCAGTGGCTCACGGCTCTCAACTGCCCACTGATGTTAGAGTGGGTCAGTCGAGCTCGATTACTCGTGTCTGCTGCTCTCTCTCTTCCCCGAATCCTGTTAAGAATTGAGAGTATTCAATTTTTTTTCCAATAGCATTTGTATTATTTTTGCATAACATTTAATGATGAGGAAAAAGACACCTTTTCTAAGTAAACAGAATATGCGTTGTGTTTTCTATTCATTTGAGTGCATCCCACCGGTCGCGGATGTGACATCTTACCGACAGAGGAAGAGAGTGATGAGAACGTCACCTCCTTGGTGTACACAACAAAGGCAGCAGCTATCTCTGTGACACTCTTGCTGGATCTCTCCATCGTTCACACTCCTTGTTCCTCTCGCTCAGTGTCTTTCACACTGTGCACCCATCAGTTTGAACAACATCAAAAACATGTCATCCTGTTGCCCTTTTTCCAGACTCACAGATTATTTCTCATTTATGGCTTCCACATTGCACTTGAAAAGAGAAATCATCTTCAAGCACTTTATGAAATGTCAGCGCATGTTTGTGATCTGAAAAATACATTCTTTGCAAATGCGTTTTTGCGCATGTGAGTGGGCATGTGTGTGGGAACATATTCATCTCACGCTGGATGAACAAAGCGTGGCTACTTGATTTAGAGTGAAGCACTTGAGCTAGATTGTTCATTACAGGTAGTCTTAAATTGTCTTCACTCAGGTTGGTCACACAGTAAATCTTTTTAATCCATCATCTTTAAATTGCAGCTCTTGAAAGCAACCTGAGCTACAGTACTTTATGTGTGTGTATCAGGGATGGATGGGAAAGGGTGAAAATCGTGAGTTTCAGTTCATATCACAGTTTGGTGGTGACTGTTTCGCTTTGATATATGTTCATTGTTTAGGAAAATCAATTTTGTCTTGTATAGTCAGGTTAAAACTGAGAGAATGAGGCTGTCATCATTATGACAGTCTGAGGTTAAAGGTAGGTGAGATTATGGCTGCAAGAGCGGAGACATTACTAATTCCAGCATCCTTTTCATGTATTGTGCAAAGAAAGTTCTCTTGAAAAAAATCGGCTTGAAAAAAAGCAGATTTGCATTGCAATTTTCAAGTCAAAATGCACATTATGTGCATCCATAAAAACACACTGAAAATCTTAATTGAGAATCACGGGTTGTTAAATTAAGTTAAGTTATAAGTATTTCTGATAACTGAACTGTAGCGATGGTCCCAAAAAGCTATGCTGGGCTGGACGGACGCGCGTTAACGTTGCGCAACACGCTTATTTCGCCTGCAGGGGTGGAAGTAGAAGGCGGAAGCGAAATTTTGGTTGATGCTAGGTCTGACATTAACTCATTCACTGTCAAGGACATATTTATTCATATAATACAATTAAACAAACATGATCTGTGAGTGGTGCTCTTATTTTTCTGTTCAAAATCATAATTTGAATATCAATTAAAAAATAGTTTTCAAATAAACAAATATAGCAACTTCTGATTAATCCAAGTCAATTTCAGATTTAAAATAATGTACAGATTCAAGACCCCACCCACTTCCGGTTTATAGCCTACCCGCTCCAAGTACAGATACAGATCATTTAGATGGGCAAAGAGATAAATACAAATACAGATACAGGTCATGGTGTACTTGCTCATCACTAGTTAAAACCCTGTTTTGACAAGGTAAGGAGTAGAAAGTTCAGACATTTCTTTTCAATTGTAGAGAGTAACCGTAAAACATCCTCAGGAAAGCAGTCAAGTCTGAGAAATCAATGTACAGACCTTGTTACTTCCTACCACTGATTATTGGAGGAACATTTCACAAAGGATCCATTTCTAGATTGGTAGGATTCCTGAGACCTGATTTGGAAGTTGTGTCTTCACACTGTCAATGTGTTTGCCTTTTGCCAAGAAGTGCCTGGTGTGCCTTGCAGCACTGGCACTGCTTGGCGCTTGCTGCCTTTGAATGCAGCTTCAAAGCCTCACTCAAGGTTTCTTTTCTGGCAAGATCCTAATAAAACTGTCCTTCTTCTACCCTCTGGCCCGTTGCTGGGTTTGCCCTGGCGTCCTCTGCTCCCCGCTGTGTCCTCTGCACTGCAGTAGCCTGTCTTCTGCCGGAGCCTGCTAGTCGGCCCTTTTGACCTAGCCGAGCACCGCAGCGCCACAGACCGATGGAGTCAATAGTCAAAGTCAGAAATATTGAAAAAGAGGAAGCAGCCGGGTATGTTTTGTATCAGCTCCTAAACAGCACTATTGGTTGCTGCATGCTCTGGTTGCATCTCGGAAGAGATGCGGGTCATCATGGGAAATGTGCTTCTTGAACCAATGATCAATTTCAAATTAAGGGGGTGAATGGATATTTTCTCGGTCGCCTTTCAGAGCAGACTCAATGTCGCAAGCCCAGAGGACCATTCCGGTCAGACAACTACAAAGCACAGTGGTAGGTACTTCAATTGATTAGAGTGAACATTCCGAAAACCAGAATTGGAGGTTTGAGTTTCCACTGCATTTGGTCTGTTTCTGAGCGACAACTTTCCCCACTTTTTCATGAATGAAATGGCCAACCTTCTGGTGTGTGACTGTCACTCCTCCTTACACCTGAGTCGTACCTGACTCTCACACTAGGGTGTGCCAAATGTTGGCCCACACTGTGGCCACCTGGCTCATGTTGTGCTCTGCGGGAATTCATTGTGGGTGCGTGTGCGCATGTGATATTTGTTGCTGTATGCTTACCGTGAAGGACAGATGGAGTAACCTAATACAAATCTCATTTCCACCCTGCTGTCCACTGGCCCTCACGGTCTACTGGTGATGCTATCTGGGCGTTACCAGCATCCCGTCTGCATGGTTCCTGGAATCAGCCCGTCCGACTTTGCTCTGCTGCCCCCATACCACCCTCCCCCACCACCTTGGAAAACCGTGGGCACCGGCACCCGTCCCACGAGAGCAGCTTGTCAGGTGATCAGCTCTCAGATTACCTGGAACAAGTTGTTCAGGGGCCAGCTGAGAGAAATGTGTCTGGATAAACAGCATATTGTTTACAGTCAATCATCCACAAATGTCTTTTTACTGGACAGACTCATAAAAGTCCCTCACAATGTATGCCGGGAAATATGTGTGCGTGTGTGTACAACAAATGAATACTATCGGACCGATTTAGAACCAGATACCAATATGTACATCTTTTCATAGTCACCATGGAATGTTTCAAAATTTGTGGTGGGACTCAAAGGGAAAAAAAAAACAATAGGATGCGGACTTCGAGTTAATTCAATAAGTGTTTAATTTATTGCAATCAATTAATCACACATTAAGCGATATTTTGCAATTCAAATATATTTTGGTTGACAAATTGTCATTATATGTGAGCAAGATTCAATCAAAATCCATTTTCCATCAGCCCCCTACAAGTACCAAACAGGAGAGAGCATTTTCAATCTGTGCTGGCTTTGCATGTTTTCCCCATGCTTGCATGGGTTGCTTACTTGCACATTCCAAAAACATGCATTATACTGCAATTTGTCCATATGTTCTTGCCCTTAACTTTGGAGTCAGCTGCATGTACTTGGGAGGTGAGTCTTTTCACATATAGACCGAAAAGGCCACTTTTTACTATATTGCAACAATTTCCCTTTCCACTTCTTTGGAAGTCATTTCATTTTCCCTGTTTGCCATAATCAAATATCACCTTTTTGTTGTGGAATTTGTAGGAAGTAACACAAAGACAAAGAAAAAAAAAAACACTTGCGCAGTTAATCCTTTCGAATGTCAGTCCTCCTTGGGAAGCTTGCAATTGTTCTATTTTGTCACCGGGACCAGGTGTTTGCAACTTCTACATCTGTCTCTATGGCATCTAGAGGTGACACTCCATCAGCCAAATGGATTAGTCTCATTGTTGTGGTAATTTATTGATGTTTTCCTCACACGCGGATAATGGGAGAATGGCGAGAAGATTGATGAGGCAGTTCGGGGCACGTCTGCCATTGCAGACAACCACAGTCAGTGGTCAGCCAGTCTTGTCTGCTACGAGCCCCACAGCTGATTTATTTGACAGGCAGTCCGAGGGCTTCATGAACACCGAATATATCCAATGACAGGGCATTAATAGATGATATGGAAAGCCTGTTTCGAGTCACTTTTGGGTTTTTGATGTCAAATTGAAGAGGTGTCGCCACATTAGATTATCTTAATGTGCACAGCTTTGAGGCAGACTTTGGATAATGACACCGAGAAAGAGGATCTGCCTCATCATATGCTAACATGATGGAAATATAACACTGGTGACAGTCAGTGCCCTCTGCAGGACTATGAAGGATCTGATCTGTGCTTTAATGCTGAAAGGAAATGAGACACTCTAATTTGTGAAACTGAGAGGACACTGGGATGCAAAGCAAATTGTAAGTATGGCGCGTTAGAACTGCAGGCTGTCTAGCTTGCTTTGCTCTGCTCCTGGCTACAATTACACACATCTTGATCCTTGGGTGACAATGTTGACATTTGGTGGGCCGAGGCAAATGAGGCAGGGGCATTTCAGTCTTTCTCCTTCTTGGCATACCTGTGCAAAGCACTCAAGAGGACAAACGGGGCAGCCAGCTTGCCTCCATCTGTGACACTGACAAAGTAAATGCCGCTGATAATTCTAATTGTGTCCCTGTAGCTATCCATCTGTGGGCCAGTGCTTTGCTAATGTGTGTTCTCAACCCCCCTACAGCCGCATCCAGAATGTCACAGGTCTCTGACATACAGGCCCTCTCCCTCCATTAGAGGACACCTGATCCCACAAAGGCTTTCACTGATGAAAGAAAAACAGCAGCATGCGCAGGAAATGGGCTTGCGGTGTTTCTTACCATGACCCTGGCTACTCACATCCATTGAATTGCATTTTTATTACAAGCCCTCTGGTCTTTCTCTAGAACTTTACAAAGTGGCTCTGCTCCTTCTGGTGAAAGAGATACTACAGGTAGCAGTTGAATTAAAGGAAAAAATAAGAAGAAACAAAGCTAACTCGCTTGAGGTGGATGTGCAGCTTTGCACATTCATTGTTCATGTTTCTCTCATCTTCTTCAATTTGTCTCCCTCGTGATCACAAGGGAAGGCGCTGTACCTTACAGGTGAAGTTGCAGCCGAAAAATGTAAACCGCTGTTAGCCATGCCACTCACTTAATACTCCTTAATCAAACCATTTTGCTGAATGCAAAGGGGATAACACCATGCTAGCCTTGCTTTCTCCTGAAGCATTAGGTTATCACTATAACCACTCATAATAACTGGATGAAAGCCTATCAAATTACCATATTACCTAACATCTACTTCAAGTCATCAATAAAAATCCACTTACCACTCTTATCACACTGTAGCTACCCCACAAAGCCCGTTTTAAGTATGAAAAATAAACACAGCGTCTCTTTGAGAGAAGTCGATGAAAGAGTTATTATTTATGCTGTGTGTGTGTGTGTGTGTGTGTGCCAACAAGGCAGCTAGCCTCAAACAATGAGAACAAGTACCAGGCGAGCATGAACCAAAGAAATATTTGATTATCTATCCATTTTCCGTACCGCGTATATCCTCATTTGGGTCATGGATGTACTGGAGCCTATCCCAGCTGACTTTGAGCAAGAGGCAAGTACATCCCACACCTGTCTCTCGTGTGCAGACTCATTACTCTAGTAATCTAAATTGAGGCAAGGAGGGTGGTGTGACTGTTTATACTTTGTATTCTTCCAAGAATATTCTCATGGGATTGTGTTGACAATTCATCCATATAGCAATTTCTAAAGAAATCCATTTATCATTTGTAAAAAGATCAGATTTCTGTCACAGTACTTAATAAAGACTGACATTTTCATATTGAACATGTTAGTTTAATGATCCAAGCCACTATTATAATTTAAATTGGATATTTTTTCAGATTAAAATGTTTGAGTGCAGGATCATGATCCGACCACTCTCGTTTTTTAGGCAGCTCTACGTCTTAAGAATAAAAAAGGCATGATGTTCAAACGATAAATGATCTCCTATGAGATAAGAGTATTTACAAAAATTGATGCAGTCCCGCCTCCTCTTTTACCATCCCTGGTAGAAAATAAAAAGTTAAAATTCGCTGGGCAAGCCTCGGTGAGAGCAACCGGAGCATCTGTACCGAGCCATGTCTCGGATAAAAGAATACCTTGTAAATTATTGTCTAAAATCTTATCGTTTAGCATAAAGGTTTTGTTTAAATGGGAACACACTTATGACCATATGATATTACATTTTTTCTTTTTTCATACATTTGCAAAGATTTCTACATTTGTTTTTTTCTGTCAAGGTGGGGTGCTGAGTGTACACTAATGAGAAATAAAATCAACTTTTTTGATTTTGGCAAGTGACTGCAATGACACAAAAAATGAAAAATTGCAAGGGGTCTGAATACTTTCCGTACCCACTGTATGTGTTGAATATGCATGTATTATCAGGCGTCTTGAAGCTTGATAAAGCCATCTTAAACAAAAAACTAAACAAAATAAAACAAAAAAACAACATTTTATTATATGAATATATAGGTCGCAAAACTACAGAAGGAATTTGTGTCTAAAATATGAGATATACAATTATGTAGATTTTGCATGACATTTTATTCCATTGAAAAGAGAACATTTAAATTGTGATGTTTTGATATTGGTCTTCATCTGTTTTCATACATTAAATAATGATTTTCACATTTGCTTGAATTACAATACTGTCTATCACAAACTAGAAATGTGCAAATTTTCTTCACATTTATTTAATTAGTTGATTTATTTATTTTGTTTATATGTTGTTTATTTCACTTTAGTTTTATTATGTTTTGCACATCATATGCGCCAAATAATATTAATTATCGTATTTGTCATGTGAATTGCCTGTTTGAAATTAATTTGATTGAAAAAAAGGTATCGGTAGCGGTATTGATTATATTGCAAGAAAAAGTATCAATCTCGTATCGAATCTGTAGTGTGGTAGCGCCCATCCCAAACAAACAACAAGGTGCAATCTTCTGAGTTGTTTAAACACATCTAGATGTAAATACTATGAAATAAAAGTTGGAATTCTGAATTTTTATCTGATGTTGAAGTGGCACGATGTGTCACAGGTTAGCACATTGGCCTCACAGTGCAGCAGTCCAGGATTCGATTCCAGGCTACAGCCTTCCAGTGTGGAGTTTGCGTGGAGTCCCGTGCATGTGTGGCTTTTCTCCGGGTATTCTGTTTTGTTCCCACATTCCAAAAACATGCATGGTAGGTTGATTGAACGCTATATTGTCCCTAGGGGTGATTGTGAGTGTGAAAGGTTGTTTGTCTCTGTGCGCCCTGCGATCGGCTGGCAACCAGTTCAGGACGTACCCCTCCTATGGCCCGAAGACAGCTGGGATAGGCTCCAGCACGCCCGAGACACTCGTGAGGATGAGCGGTTTGGATAATAGATGGATGGATGGATATCTAATATTCAGCTTTTGAAACCCAAATGTCTTCAGTGTACAACAAAAACAAAGCAATTGACCTTGTTTTTGGAGGGGACTGTAAATACACTGGTACACTCTTCTCAAAGATGCATATCGTTGGTGTCGGGCCAAAACCTAATAATTCCCATGTTTTGTGAATTTCATATATTTGATGAAAAATGTTAAATTTAGAAAATGTTAAAAAATGTAAATGTTTAAAGGTTGTCCACACGCATGGGTGTTACTTTGACACATTAGTGACCAATCTAAATTGTTGAAAATGGCTTGCCCTCTTTCACGATGCAATGCTGATGGTCGAACAAATTTGCCATTTTTGGGCTCTCCTGAAAAGTGACTAATATAGAGGCACAAGGTTTTTGGCCCGGCGCCAGCGATACGTCTTATACAGAGGCTCATATTCAAGCTCTTATGCAAAGCAAAGCAGTTGTGCATATCAACTTCCTTAGTGAGTAAAAATGTTCACAGTAAAACCTATTTTTTGCTTTGCACTAGTGAGACACATTGTCAGATCATTTTGCTCTGTAAATGTCTCCGAGGACTGTTTAGAGCGTCATTTGATGCAGAATGAAGACAAAAATGAAAGTTTCCCATCAAGCCATCTCCCGTGAAATCAGACGTTAAAAAAAAGATGAAATGGCACGCTGTTCAAGCAAAAAAAAAAAAAAAAAACAAAAAACAATAACTTGCCTTCAGGGTCCCTCAATGCAATGAATTTCCCTGCACAAAGAAGCTGGAGTTATCATTCAAAATAGAGGTGTGGACCCGTGGGGGTATAACTTCAGCATCACTTGCCTCTCCAGGGAACAGCTTCATTGCACTGACTCTCAGCTCCCCGTGAAGGTTGGTAATAGTGCTCTAAATCCCTGCTGTTATTGTCCTCTCATACCATGGCTGCTGGCTGCATTGATAGAGCCCACATCTCCTGTGCCGGCTTGGAGATAAGACGTTGACTCTTTGAGCCTCAAAATGCTGCTGACTATTTTCCTCCCGCACTTGCCTTCTTACTTGCACACTCTCTATGGCCGCTCGCATACAGTATCGTATGTACAATATACACTAATAAAGTCATTGTGAGTTCCTGTTTGTGTCAGGTTATCAGGGTTGAATTGAATTTTGCACTGCAGAAAACATGGATGGGTTTGACCTCTGATAAGGAAAAGTGCAATGCAATAAATACAGTATTGGTTATTTCGGTGATGGGGTATTTGGGCCAAACAAGAAAAAATAATCTGGATTACTCTTTTTATGTAAGAGATCATAACTGAACGGCAGTAAACCCTGTTCATGGTGGGGATACATTGCAGACCCACCTGCAACTGGTGAAAATCTGAGATCCTGACAGACCATCGAGGAAAAAAAAAAACCCCAGCACCAGCATGAGTGTTTTAGTCCCAGCTTTGAATAAACACATCGCCCCCTTTTGACAATAATTACCCCCTGTTGTTTGTTTTCTTGTCTTGCAGAGGCTTTCGACTTGGTGCTGCGTCATGGTCGAAACGCTACACTGGCCATGCTCAAGTCGGAGTTCCCCGCTCTCGGAGGTGGAGCCCAGAGCTCAGTCGGGCAGCTCTTCCTGGACATGTCGCTCTACATCCTGGGCTCGGACTCCACAGTGGATCACATGGTGGCAGTGCTCTACGGCCGCCTTTTTCACATGACATATCGCCGCCTGCTCGGGGGCAGCGGGTCTTTGTCCGAGGAGTGCATCAGAGAGGCCTGGAAGGACTCGGGAGCCTTCGGCCCTTATCCCAAACTGATGATGACGCGTCTCTCCCGCTCCCTCCTTGCGACGCGAGTTTTTCTTCAGGCGTTGAACCTGGGCATCGAGGTTGTCAATACCACTGACCACCTGCGACCCGGGCGGGACTGCGGCCGAGCCTTGATGAGACTGTGGTACTGCCCGCACTGCCAGGGCTTGCTCGGGCCGCCGGTCTGTCGAGGCTTCTGCCGAGCGGTGATGCACGGCTGCCTGGGGGGAGCGGCCGAGGTGCAGCCTCATTGGAAGACCTACGTGGACGGCTTAGGCAAGTTGGCGGCAGCCATGAGCGGCGAGCGGGACATGGAGGCGGTTGTCCTCAGGCTTCCGGCTATGATCAAACTGGCTCTCAAACATGCAGTAAATGCACGCGGCCGTCTCACTAGTGTGGTGAGTCACGCACACACACAGGCCAGAAACCACAATGTACAATAAAGATGGAATTAACAGCTCTGAACTTTATGAGGGAAACAATGGTTTTACTGTCAGTCTCATTGGCTGGGCGGTAAAACCTTTTATTGAAGTACGGACACACTAAATTGTCTGTTTGGAAGCTTACTATTTTCCGTCGAGGTGAATATTTTCAACTCACAAATCTACAAGGAAGCACCTTGGCGATCGGTTCCGTGCGCTCTTCTTGGCTCTAGCCTTCCTGTGTGGCGTTTGCAATCTTCTTCTTGTGATTGCGTGATTTTCCAGATGCATGTTAGGTTAATAATTCAAGACTCTGTAAAGATTTAATGAATACTTAATATGTGCCCTGCAAGTGACTGCCGGCCAGTTCAGGGTGTACCCCGTCTCTCGCCCAGAGTTGCTGGTATAGATGCCAGCTTACCATTATGAGGATAACCTGTAGAAAAGAAAGAGCGCCACTCACTAAACTAAAATACACACACTTTTGCTGGCCAGTCGTTTTTCTTTTGATTTGAGATTTTACATGAATTAATTGATTTACATGAGACCTTTAGACGTGATCTTTGTTTTTGTTGTTTCGATTTGTATTTGGGTTTGTCTCACGTTGCCTTGTGGTTTATGTCTCATCCTGTTGGTTAGGTCTTTTGTTTCCACCTGCGCTCGTCATTCCCCGGCCACTTGTATCTTGTCCAGGTGTTGCTCATTGTCTCGTTAATTTGCTTGTATTCAGGGTGCGTTCGAAATACGATTTGAGCGCGCAGTGATTCACTCCGCCCGTCCATCGCACTCGCGACGTTCCAACCCGGGGGGACATGGTGCGCCGGTGCGTCAGGCAGTCCTAATGAAACAGTTCGAGCACGAGATGCTGATTGGTTTAGAACATAGGCTGCGTGCGGAAATTAATGAGAGGGGTGTGCGCTCTAACTCTCTGAACACACGCAATCTCAAGAGTAGTGCACAGGTGTCAGAATGACTTTCCGAACGAGCTCTTTGTTCCCTGTTTTTTTTTCTGTCTTTGGTGGTCTCAGTGCCTGTCAGTCATCAAGTCATGTCATGTGATGCTAAGTCTTATCCTTTTGTTTGTTACTTTCACTGAGGGGTGGACGATCTGGCAAAAATTTTATTTATCACGATTTTTAAAAAATAAAATCACGATCACAGTTTTGTCACATCATTTTTTTAAGACTGATTTGATTTCTGACCATTTTCCTCCTGTTAAACATATAAAACATTTAAAATGTGTCTAAAACTTTAAAAGAAGAAAAAAAGACATTTCAAGCCAGCTAAGCTTTTAATTTGAATAGTGACAATTTTTATCAAAATGTGCAGTGAATGTAAAAACATAAAAGGTAACATAATGTAAACATAAGCTCGTTACGCAGGTCTAGTACTTTGAAGAGTCTTTTAAAGCCCTTGTTTTCCACTGTTGTAATGGTAATCATGTCTTCAGCAAGGTAAGAAGTCACTGCCTCAGTTACTTCTTTACACTGCTTGCTTGTTTTCCATATGGAGTGCTCTTGTTAAATGACTGTGTTACCGTGAGTTGCGTTAGCTTGGAGCTAGCGGCTGCCTCTGGCTACCATGTGTCTCCGTGATCTCCGTTTGCTTCGGCTGTCGGCGCTGACGTCCGAACCGAGTCCCTGCAAACTTTGCAAATAACTGGTTTACGCTTTCTCCTCCGAGGAAAAGCCAAACCAAATCGAGACTGTGGCTGTGGAGTTTCTTTCCGCGACCAACTCTGCTTCGTGGTGTCGTTCCGCTAAAGCTTCCCGCAATACAAACAAACAGGGAGGCGGGAAGTGTCACGTTCCCTGCACTGTGCGTGCTGTGATTGGTTGGTCGGGTACACGCGTCAGCGGCTTTGCGCCGCCATAGAGCTAAACTGTTTAGAATGTGCCATGTAGACGATCAAACGATCTTTTGGCTTTATGAGATCAACACGTTAAACCGCTTAACGATCTAATATTGTCATATCGCCCACCCCTACTTTCACTTTTGTTCATTTAGTAGATTTGATTAATCCATGAACCTTTTTGTTCTTTTGATATTAAATTCAGTTTTTGGGAGCTCTCCTGCCTTGCCAATCTGCTTCCCTGCACTTGGGTCCTCAACTACGCATATTTGTAACAAGACCAGCATTATCAGACAGAGCTTTTCAAGTCTATTCTAGTGACATAAGTGTCATTTTCTTGTGATAAATGTTAAGAAATTGGCGAGAATGCATAGATTTTTCGCTGAACTCTTAATATAAAGTCAGTAACGTTCTTAATATTTATCCTATTTTCAAAAGATTGCTATCATTGGAAACGTGCTAAATCCAGAAACTGGCAACATACAACAATTATGTTCATTATTTGAATCAATTAATTCCAAAGTTTAATCGAACATTTTACATTCCTGACAGTATCAACCCGAAGTGAGCATTATTATTCGTGAAGGCATATTGAAAAAAAAAATCTTGGATCCCTATAAAGTGTGTAGGTGTACCAGTGACAGTATATTAGCAGTTTTAAAAGCAACATTTTCCGTGTTTTAAAAGCAACATTTTCCGTGTCATAAAGCGAATGTGTAAAAGTGTCAGAGAGCATTGTTTTAACAAGCGTCTCTTTATTTCCAGCGGTAAAAGCCGTCCCAATAGCGATGACCCGTTATGTGAGATTTCCTCTGCAATAAAAGCGTCAGGTTTGTTCGAGGCCCACAAGTGAAGTCGAGGAGAAGTGCTCATGAAATATGGAGGCGTTTTTCTGCCAAAGCGACAGAGCCGGATGTGTGTTTGCTCTTGTATATCTGGTGAACTTTTCACACTCACACCCGGAATCCCCACAGTGACTGGGTTTCCACTCACGAGCCATCATTTATTAATTCACAGGTTGACCTCACTTACTTGGCATCCTCAAATCACTGATGCTCTTTCAGTCTCTCTGTGCAGGTTCACCATTTAAAATTAAAAACCATTGCCGTTCCAGTCGCCACGGATGACTTGAATGTGTGTTCATGGCTCAGACCGGTTCCACTCTATAGGATTATAACTGCTATGTCAGTGTGTTGCTCCGCTTTGTGACAAGGTCGTGCGTGTGTGTCTGAGTGGGTTAGTGTTCCAATGTAATCTTGCAGAGACACCCCTTGCTCAGGGCTTGTCGTTGAAAGGACAGCAGCAGTGTTTCCCTTACTGCAGGTTTTCTCTCTCCAAAATATCAATGAAGGAATGAAAATGCTTAGTAATTTGACCTCAATTTAGTACTTTTCGCCTTTCAAGTCCCAATTTGGAATGAGAAATAGGCAATATAACCATGTACAGCCATGGCAAGCCGGTGGAAAAGGAGCTGAAGAATTGAATCTGTCGGTGATGTCTCTCTAATACTTGCTACCAAGTCATTCAGAATTTCATCAAATGTTGTTTTTCATAGTGATGCACTTGATTTCATAGCCGCATTTCATATTGAGCAACAGGGCGGCTCAATATTGGAAAAATGTGATACGCGGTGCGGGTGTTGAATATTCGATGATCGATCGATGTTGGGATATTTAACGTGGACTTAAGGAAATTACATTTTTAATTAGCTAATGAAAGAAATTGATTTTTGTCATGCGGCAAAATAAGATGGCTCAATGTATTCTTAGCTAATTAACTGTAAGTAACTTGCTTTTTTTTTACAAATATGTATTCAAAGTAGTGCTCACAAACGATAACATTTTTAAAACTAATTAATTGCAAAATCTACCATAATTAATCACGATTAATCGTATTTTTCAACTACCACTTTTTTAAAAGCTTGGAACCGATATTTACTTCGGTAAAATCTTGGAATTAATATGGAAAAAATAATAAAAGTATATTTTGATTCAAAGACTGTTTTAAAAGCTTTCTTTGATTCTTGAAAACGATTCTTTTCCAGCTTTTTCTGCTGTCTTCCGGTGTCTATTGTATATAGTATTTTGTGTTTTAATGTTTTGCTTTCACTTGTTATATTATTGCTGTTGTTACATTTGTTGTTGTAAATGGGCGGCACGGTGGTCGACTGGTTAGCACGTCCGCCTCACAGTTCAGAGGTCGTGGGTTCGATCCCGGCTCCGGCCTCCCTGTGTGGACTTTGGATGTTCTCCCTGTGCCTGCGTGGGTTTTCTCTGGGTTCTCCGGTTTCCTCCCACATTCCAAAAACATGCATGGTAAGTTGATTGGACACTCTAAATTGCCCCTAGGTGTGATTGTGAGTGCGGATCTTTGTCTCTGTGTGCCCTGTGATTGGCTGGCGGCTAATTCAGGGTGTCCCCCGCTTACTGCGGCTTAGGCTCCGGCACGCCCCACGACCCTTGTGAGGATAAGCGGTATCGATAATGGATGGATGGACGATTGCACGGCCATTAGGGCGATGCCTATATTTTTTTGCTCTATTGTGCAGCCCTAGTTACACAATATGCATACAAGTTGCATCTGACCCAAGCTTTGACTGTTTTTGGGTACTAAATGCTAATGCTAAATTTTACATTACAATATCTGGTTCCAAACGCATTGCACACTGGCTTACTGTACAGTATAGCATGATCCTCATTGCCACGATGTGACTTTGAGTTGCCTCCGTTAGTGCTGTATAGTATTGGTTGACATGTATTGAGTTAGTGTTGTTCCCGGCATGTCCAGAATATGCACAAAGTGTAATGTGCACTAAAATTATCTGAAAGTGTTTACTTCAAGCCATGTTGGTATGTAGGATAATGTTCAAAACATACATTCATGGGCTAGATTTTTTTCAGAAGCTTTATATTTTTTCAGACAAATCATGACAAAAAAAGTTGTTTAGAGAAATCAGCATTATGCATCCACAAGATCAGTCTACAGTAAACATGGAAAAAAGCAATTTGGAAGAGCATAAGATTTAAAAGATGTCTTTCAAGACCAACAAGATTCTTGCTCTGAAATGATGAAGAGTATTTTGCATAAAAATGTGTGATCGGTCTACTTTGTAGTTTGACTGATTTTCAACTAAAAGAAATACACTTGAAACATAATGATTTGTAAGATCGAAACCTTGCTTTATTTGTAAGCTCTTGGCCTGACTTTGAAGGCATCCGCCTCGCAACGAAAAAACAAAGGAAGGAATGAAGGAAGGAAGGAAGAAAGGAAGAAAGAAAGAAAGAAAGAAAGAAAGAAAGAAAGAAAGAAAGAAAGAAAGAAAGAAAGAAGTCCTCTTTAAGTGTACTTGAGTAATTTTCGAAAGGATCCTCTTGTGTCGGCTTGTTTGGTGGTTTCATGTGATTTCAAGTCTCTCACTTAACCTGCCCTCTAGGGACGCTCCCAGAGTCGTTACCCGCGGCGATAGACAGATTGACTGAGCACACCAGCGAGAGATGCATCTCGTCTGTGAACACTTTAAACATGGACTCTCCTGGCGCGGTGACCGTCATAAGTCTGGCGGCCTTCTCCCCCAGCATGTTAATGTTCACTTCTTCCTCTCGGCACAAATCCAGCATGAATCAACCTGTTCAGAGAGAAAAGAGAGGGCAGCCAAGAGCCCTGCAGCTCCAATCTATCCCCCTGTCAACTTCCCACCCTTCTCCCGCAGTTTGATGTCATCCACCTCACTCCCGTACATCTCACTCTCAACATTACACCCGCTCTTTCATTCCCTCTTTTTCAGCCGCTCGTTCGTTCGGCTGCGCGAGAAGATGCATGATTTATGAAGCTCTATTTTTATCGGTTACTCGGGAGAAAGACGAGCGAAGGAGCGACAAAGACGGCGACGGAATAAAAGTACGGTGGTGGGGGAAGGTGGGTGAACCCAAGAGGACCAAGGACAGACGAGCGCAGAGGAGACATCCATCACCCAGCCCGGGCCTCGGCTCAAATGAAGACAGCAAGCCGACTGTGACACAAAGATGATGGATCTGGCCGGCTTTGCTGGAGATTGTCTGTTGTGTGTTGTTTCACACCGGACACGGCACGTTATAATGCCACGTCTTGTCACTGTGTGGCTGACGTTCCTTTCCAACTATTCACTTTCCTCTGTTCTCTGATCTGCTATTGCCGCGCTGTTGCGCAGGCAGATCCAGCCAAGTCCTCATAAATATTTCACTGAGGAAACACAACTGTGGAAATCACAACATTATTCAGGAACAAATATCACAAATAAAAATACAACATCTTATGCGCAGCTCGTAAAACAGAACAGGTCGCGAGACAAACTGGAGCCATCTTTGCCGGTGACGTGCGTATGATTTTGTTAATTCTGGCTCTCTCGCTGATTGCCCGTTTACTCGAATGTGTCCGATTTACTTCACATTTATGCCACCATAAATATACCGGTTGCAAATCTCAATTACACAGGATTTGCACTCAGTCGTATTCATTCGTGTTCAATGCACATAATCGCCTCATCATTTCAGCCTTATTGAAAAGTTATAGGTCTTACCTTGTATTCAACATATTCAAATCTTTTTGCTATTTCGTCAGTATGAGAAGCAGTGTCTATAAAGGGGAAGTTCAACAACTCTGAATGGTTCAGAAATGACAAATCTGTGAGTGAAAACTGTGAAATCAATTTTTCTTAGAAGAGAAATCTCAACCTTGCCAAGTAGCAGATCTCTATTTTAAAACTCTGCTGCGAATCGCATCGTTGACTCATCTATTTTAGTGTTCGTGACAGATTAATGACTTTGAAACTTTTTTTTTTTTTTTTTTGTCACGCCTTATTGATGTGAAGCCAGAGTTTATGAACTGGATTTATGTATATTTTCTAATAAACTGAGAAGTTGAACTGAACTTATAGGCATAAAGTTATTTTTCTTTAACTGATACTGTACTATACGTTATGGTTCTGAATTCTGAATAATTAGACTTCTGACGAGAGGTTCCACTATCAAGCACGTTTCTTGCATGACTTCACCTAGGTTAGCGGTACACAAATAGAAATGCTAAATTTTGCATTTTGCAATGCGTTAAAGACCTAATTCTCAGTCAGGGTCACATGTGATAATACGATAATATTAAAGTCATTTTCATTCA
This sequence comes from Filicampus tigris, assembly GCF_054856515.1. Taxonomy (NCBI): domain Eukaryota; kingdom Metazoa; phylum Chordata; class Actinopteri; order Syngnathiformes; family Syngnathidae; genus Filicampus; species Filicampus tigris. The sequence goes on along the minus strand of NC_141218.1, from coordinate 31,353,127 downwards.
AATCAACAAAAATATGAAATCAACTGTCATTTCCCTTTTGATATCAATTAAAACGAATGGTTGAAGTTGGGGCTGCATGGCTCAGGTGGTAGAGTGGTGGTTTTTAGCCTTTTCAGGGGGGCGGCCATTTTGTCACTTATGTCGACTGAAAATGACATCACACACCCTCTGGGCTCAGATAAAGACCAATCACGGCTCACCTGGTTTCTGAAGCTGAGTCGAATCAAGTCGGCTGTCTTCACGCCCAAAATGGCGCAAAATGCCCTTTTTTAAATTCACCCATATGGGAATATACCAACATTGATTCTAAAACTCTCACCGCAAAGTTAGATAGCTCACCAAACTACACTTGCGCTGGACACAAAAAGAGTGCCCACAGTGTCAAAATGTTACGGGAATAAAACAGAGTGCACTCTTTGCTAAATTAGAATAGGGGCATGTTTAAAGCCGAAGTCAACCCAAACATATTTTTTTCAAGAATATGTTCCCAGCAGGCCCACTAGTTGAAACACGGGATTTCGATTAATTTTGCGTTTTATGGAATATAAATTAAGAGGCAAAATGTGCTAATTTTTAGCCATCTCCGTGGGCGGCCATTTTGTCTTCTGTCGACTGAAAATGACATCACAACTGCTCACAGCGACCAATCACGGCTGATCTGTTCTCTGAATCTGAGCCGTGATTGGTCGTTGTGAGCAGTTGTGATGTCATTTTCAGTCGACAGAAGACAAAATGGCCGCCCCCATAGATGGCTGAAAACGAGTGGATTAACACTTATTCCGCAAACGAAAATTTATCAGAATGCTGTGTTTCAACTAGTCTGCCTGCTGGGAACATATTCTTGAAAAAAATATGCAAAAAATGTGCAAACTGCTTACTACAAAGTATAATATGACCACAAAGGTGGAATTTGGATGAAAGTCGTCTTCCTGCTGTATTTATTTGCTGTTGTGGCTTTTGCGTCATTTTGACGTTAGGACCCAGAGGACCTGAGGTGCATGCTGGCAATTGTGCACACATGCAAATCGTAAGGCATGTTTGTGTGTTTCATGACTTGCGGACAGGCCCCATCCCTCCGTCAGTGCGGCGGGCTGCTCAGCGAAGATAAAACCGTGCAGGTATTTCCAAGCACTCCCACTGAGGGCAGGCCTTATCAGCTGCTGCCCTGTAGCTTGTGTTAGTCCATCCATGCGTGACTTTAATACCCCGATAATGTGCCCCTTCCTTGAAGATTCTGCGAAACAATGGGCATGGGTGGACGGAGGGGCGTCTGCGCTGAATCAGTCCCTCCCCAGAGTCCCCCGTGGCTTCTGAAGGAACGTGCCTAACCAAAAGAGGAACGTGGTTCCAATCACATTAATCACGGCCTGTGGGAGGCGGGGACGATTACATGAGAGGAAGATGTAGGCGATGAGGATGCACTGACAGAGACAATGTGTGTGTGTGTGTGTGTGTGCGTGTGTGTTTATGTAAATAGCTTTTGGTATTTGCCAAGTTATCAGGCCCTAATATAGCATAACGGTGTTCATGTGAGTGTGGTATAGTTTAGGTTAAGTTTGACCTTTGTTATGAGGTCAAATTTTCTTTTTGGGCAGGACACCAAGGATACCTCCTATTTGGAGTATTGTGTGCGTGGACGTGTGTGTGTTTTTTTGTAAGGTGTTACGGATTTTGTGAGGTCCAGGGGGACTTCTTCCTTTTAGGGACGGTAGGTGGAAAAATGTGTTTGTCTGTGTCTCTGTGTGTATGTGTTTATTGTATAGCCAGCCAATAAACGTTCCACCTGACCGTCTCCGGGCAGTAGGCGGGGTACACCCTGAACTGGTCGCTAGCCAATCACAGACAACCAGCTATTCGCACTCACAGTACATCATCGACATTTAAACTAAATTAAACAAAGAGTGTATACGTTTAAACAAAATAGCACATGAGTCAGGGAGAGTTACGTCCAATTGTGTACTTTTAATCTCTAGCTTTAAGTTATGACCTCTCGTGGGATCCGAGAATGCTTATTCAAGTTCGTATGTGTGTTGGTGTGCGTGTTTACATGAAGTTGTCCTCATGTCATGGGGTAAAAGTCTTTTATGGAGATCGGAGACTCAGCCGCAGCATTTAGATGACAGCAGGTGCATATTTGCGCGTGTGCCACCGTATCCAGAATATAGATGTCCGATGTTGACCGATCTATCGGTCTCCGTCAGTAATGTGCCGCGGCAGCGCCAGTCTCTTCAGTTTCAGGAGAGCGAGACACAATTAGCTGTTAAAGCTAGATGGCAAAATTAAGCTCAGGCCGGTATCCCCTGGGGAAATTAAACCACCAGCAAATCTTTAAACCGGCAGCTCAACGTTAACAACAATTTGCATGTTTATAGCACCTGCAAAGCGTGTGCCGAGTCCATTATCTCCGGGAGACAGAGCGGGACTCCTGCTTTATTATTGTTACATACACCCCACGTGAAAACACAACGGCAGTTATTTAGGGAGCGTGGCAAACGAAAGGCCTCATTTTATTGCCTCCCGTTTCGGAGTGTTGGGATGACAAACTCGAATGAGGCACGAATGGCTGGCGGATGATACAATGACGTGTTTGTTATGCAAATCCCCCACTCTCTCCCCTTTTCTCAAAATAAACACAGCTCAACCGATGACAATTTGCACAGTGCCCGTGGTGGCGCGGTGGCTACACGGAGTAAACATGCTGGAGGTCGAATGGAAGCACACTCAGTCTCCTTTCTCCCTCTCCTCCGCAGGTGAGCGGGATGTGCGGACAATCTCCGCAGCGGTCCGCCCGCTCTGTCGCCGGCCCTCCTTTGCAGCGTCTCGCTGCCTCCGCGGCCCGCAACACTCAGCCGTCGTCCTCGGATCCCGATGAGACCTTAGGAGGGCTCCGCAGGTGAGCAGACGGCGGGCGTCTAGCTTGCGCAATTTCAGAGCCATCCCCCCGGGTGAAAAGTGTGTTTGTGCGCCGAAACCACACTGTGCCGGTTTCATCCACTTTCTTTGCCCCACATAAGTGATGCAGTAACAGGCCTGAGCGCACTTTGTAACGATGCCCCTCGGGCCCACTGGCCTCTGCAACACAGTACCTAAATTAACGCCAATTAGGAGAAGAGACATTGCTATTTTCTCTCTCCCGTGGGACTGATCTCATTGGCTAGCTTTCTGTTTCACTCATGTGATGGACATTTTCTTGCTTCACCTTCTTCAGGGAGTTCATTTCTAATCTGAGGGAGTTCAGCTCCTTCTACAGTGGTATCGGGGAATCTCTGTGCAGCAGAGAGCCTGCTCCAGCAAACCACTCTCTCTGCTGGAATGGGCAAGAAATGACAGACAGGTAAGTCGGCGGCTCATCTTCCTGAATGGAAGTCAACCAAATTGAATGCATTTGATAGATTTCTGTAGCGCTTGTCCTTATTAAGGTGAGCTGTGGTCTATCCCAGCTGACTTTGGGCGAGAGGCATAGTACACCCTAGGGCGAAGTCAGCATTTAAGAAATTTGGGGGCGGGGCTGGGAGGGATACAAAATGTCCAGGAATAAATCTAACTTCATGAGCAAACGATCATCTTCCCACATTCGACTTGTTCTTACTATAGCGGCCCAAAACAAATCACCAACTTGTGAAACTCTCAAGTTGAGGCACACATGAATGGCCCAATGGCGACACAGAAATTTAGCAAGACATCCTTCTTTGCCAGCGAAGCGCCATAGAGGTGATATGAAAGTTATGTTTGCTTTGAGCTGAAGAGCTTCACCTGAGCCCCCCACCATCCTTTCTCCCACTTGTTGAGAGTAAATCTTGACTTTGTCTCTGCAGCATTATTAATATCAGAGCATGCTTTCGCCGTCTTGCCATTCACTTAATTGCCATTTCCCTCATTCTCTCCTTCATCGCATATTTCTGTACAACCTCATGTGGTCTACACAATATTCCACTTCACCCTCACTCTCGACACCACGTATAATTAAGTCTCGCTTTCCAGGGGCATAGCCGGGAAAAATTCAGCGGGGTGGCCACTGTAGGGCTGCCACAAACGATTATTTTGCTAGTCGACTAATCACCAATGATTAGATAACGATTAGCTTCCAGATTGAGTTCCAAGTAGTTGACAGGTGTCAAATTCAAGGCCAGATGCAGCCCATCACATCAGTTTATGTTGCCCGCTAAAGCAAATAAAGTGTGTCTACCATGATGTAACGATTCAATCAAGCCCTGATTCGATTTGATTTTCGATTTTCAGTTCCCGATTTTCGATTCAATTCGATTTTTTTTTACAAATTGATACCATGCTTGTCTCTGTGCACTAGTGTGGTTCTGCAGCCATCCACAAATGCAATTCGCAATGATGTTTGGCACAAAAGCATAATATGATCTACACATTCACACTACACACACATACACTAAATGTGCTATGCATCTGGAATGAAAAAACGTTTCAAGACATCATTTTCTAGATGAATTTAATCAACTCGAAAGAAAAGGTAATATCTTATTGTGTATATGTCTGTAGTTAACTGTAGAAAATTTAAACTAGCATGATACATCTCCTTTAAACAAATTAATCATACTAAGATAATAATAAGACAATTAAGATGGTAGTAACCCTTGTGAGGATAAGCAGATTGGATCATGGATGAAGATGGTAGTACATTCAACTTTCAATTTTTGCTAATGAGAGTGCAACTCAAATTGAAAATGATACTCTGGCCCTGAAATTATTTTGCTGTAAATGTTGAGTGCATTTTAAAACCGAAACAAAAACTATACACTATGCGGAGTTGCACTAATAGGGAGAAAATACTTGAAATACACTGTGCTAAAGAATACTAAAATAAACACTTGTTTTGGTTTTTAATTTGGTTTTCATTTAAATTTCATCCAAAACGTTTTGCTTTCCTTCACGAGTATGCATAATTGAAAAGTAGTAAATGGAACTACACAATCAAAATGTGGTATGCACCTGAATCCAGATAAAAAAAATGTTATTCTGTAGGTGCTCCGATTTCCCAGCTCATGAAAGCCACACTCGCGAGCGTGACACTCGTGCCTCCTGCTTCGATGTCAACCATGGACATACAAAAACTGTTTTGGATGTTAATAAACATAAATTCATTGACTAATACCACTATGTTAGCTTTCAAAAACATAGTTGGACTCGGTCAAGTTGATAAAAACGTTTTGCGAGTCCAATGGCCGAGTTCGAGACATTCGAGTCAAGTGTGAGACAAGAAAAAACTGCGTCAAGTCCGGATTCGAGTCCAGTGCCGACTGCAGTACTACAGCCCTGTGTGGACTGTATGATAAACAACAACTTCTCAGCCATGTTGTTTGCTTACAATGGTGTGAAAGTAATGATTTTGACTTTCACACCATTGTAAGACTGTAAGAATTGACTGTTCTTTACTTAAAACAGATTATTTGAGTGTTTTCATTCAGATCAATGTATTATTTAAATATGCAGTTAATATGAGGGGGAAAAAAAACTTGTGGCAGAGTATCAAGGTATCCAAGAATACTGTATCCATGTGAAAATGTCAGAAAAATCCCAGATATGAAGATTTTCCCCAAGGTGTGGGAGCCTGGCCACCCTGTAGCTCCGCCCCTGCTGCTGTCTCTCCATCCATTCACACCATCATTTAGGACTCTCATACACTGCAGATGTACGCCTTGCTATTTGGAATTCTTTGTGGGGTTAAATCTTTGCACTGGCACGTTTTAGAGGAAATGTGCTCCGGGTGAAATTTTGACCTCTTGTTCAAGAGGGCAGCTGCTGTGAGAGAGTCTGCCTCGAAGGTAGAGAATTTGAGGAGGAGACACGTTGCTGGCGAGGGGCAGGATTGTCCTGAGGGGACGATTACAAGCTGGACCAAACGCTGTGATAGGAACGTGTAGGGAGGCTGCAGAGGAGAGCGAATGATGGAGCGATTACAATACCTCCCGGCAAGCAATTCTCAGTGTCACCTCGTATGGCATGTGTGCGCAAAAACAGCTGAGCACCTTTTTTACTCCTCGATTTCTGCCGGATCATATTCCATTACTATTAAAGATAGCATCTTCTTCTTCAAATTGTCTCACATGGTTCCTTTAGATTATTTTTTTTTTATCAGGTCCTGGAAGAATCAAGTGCGGCACAACTTCGGGAGTGACCTTAAAGCCGAATATAGTGCTTTTTCGTCAGGCGAGGTTTACCATACCTCTCGGAGCTAACATCACAGGAGCAACTTTTTTTTTCTTAAACATCAAACGGCGTCATGCTGATAACTGCGAGATTGGAGTGGTGTGTGATCTCCCAACAGTACATATCCACCCCTGCATACGTGCGAGGGATAAATGATGGAAAAGAAAATGCTTTCAGACTAAACATTCAATATCTGAAGGAAGAGTTGGTCAGAGAAAGCAAAAGACACCAGGGCTTATTTCGGTTTGAGTCACACAAGGCGATGCATTATAACAACATTGTCGAATCATAACATTCGTAGACATTCTGTACAATCAAAGAGTTAAGCCTCCTGTCATTTTTGTTTGACACAAGAATCATTGGAAATAACGGATATATTAAAAAAAAAAAACGTATTCCCATACACTCTTAAAAATGCAGGGTCAATTTTGTAACTCAACTGTTAGGTCAGAGGTTGGGTCGGTTTAACAAAATACTGGATTAAAATTGGAATGAATTGTTAAAGCATCTGTTGGGTAAAAGATGCTACGCCTAAAACACACAACACGATGCATCGTTTTCTTAATCCAACTACTGGTATATACTGTTGGGTTTGGGATGAATCAGCAAGATTGGTTTACAGGTACACCAATTGTTGGGTTGACAAGATCCTGCCTTCAAGTCAATGTGGCTTTGCATTTTGGAATTTTGTCCCCTCGCTTTTTCTTTTACCTGAGCGACTCGGACTTGCCGGCTGCTGGTTTAATAGTAGTGTGCACATTCTGACATAGCCTTCTGCTTCTCCCACCTTATTGTTATAGCAGTGTAGCAAAGTGTGGTATGTGAGCTCCCTCTTGTGTTTGGTGAAAGAATCACTGTCTAAGTACAGTTCAGTTGTATTTAACCTTACAGTTAAATAAATAATAAATAAAATGGTACTAAGTACCATTTTTATTGAACTTTCATGTGCAATAGCTTTTAAATGGGTCGTCATTTATGTACAGTGTACAATGTTTAATACGTTCAAATCAAGCACATTTTTAATGTTCAAACTCAGCGTAATACTACAGTAGTTTACAAGAATATACGATGTACTATTTAGGAATATGAACTCTCTCTCTTTTTTATTGAACACTTAGACCTACTATGATACTCATTAGCAGCTACAGTAATGTATTTTAGTGTTGGTCATGATGGAGGTAGTTGGAGAGCTAAGTATTTTTTTTAGGTAAATCTTGATGTATAAAGTTGGGTATAGTTTAGGTTCATTTGACATTGCCATGGCAGCAGACTTATTAGACTCAAACCGTGTGTCCCTGGCCAAATCACGTTTCACGTTCCATCCATCCTTACAGTGAACAAGATGGAGACACCCAAACTACATTATACATTGTCAGAAGCAGAATTAAAAAAATAAATAAATAAAATAAAAAATTGACACCATTGTGGATAATTGCAATCAGTCACTTACAGAACCTTGTATATCTATTGTACTATGCGGATTACTTGACTCCCGCATGACATGTAGCCAAAGGGAGCAGTGCATTAACAGAAGCAACAAAACACAAAAAGCGTGACCTCTGTCCATGCTTGTCAGCTTGGGCGGGCGGGCGCATTAGTATATTTTCAAGTATTATTCAAGTATAACATAAAAACAGTGAAAACAAAATCAATACATAAAACAATGTATTACATCTGGTAACATTCCAGGCATCTATTACAAGGAGCATGAGCCTAGCTTACTTAGCTCCTCCCTCCTCGACCCACACCTCCCCTGATGCTAAATGAATCACACATCTCTTTCCATTATTAATGTGATAATTAGCAGCGGAAAGGCTGGAGATCGTGCTTAATAAGAAGAATAAATAATTAGGGAAAACGTCTTTGGAATTGAATGGAAACCGGATTTAGTGCACAGAAAAACTGATTAGTGGAAATTGAAGGTGAAGGGTGTGTGGGGGGGGGGTGCCTGTGTGTGTTTGAGGGAGAAAGAGACAGAGAGATAGGAAGAGAGAGCTACCTCATGCTTTCCAGGCCATCTTGTCTTTTTAATGACACGAGCAGACGTACTACTTCAGGCGGGTCTCGCCATAATTGTCCACCAGTGAGACAACAGGCGCACATAGTGGCGCTCAGCTCCTGAGCATTTCTTGTACCTAATGCTGCTCTCACGCTGAAAGGTGCACGGTGACACTTTTATCTATTTCAGGAAGCAGCAAGGCGCATTACGGACATGCTTTAATATAAGATTAGAAAAACACTGAATGAATGTTGGAACACAGACTTTGATCAAAGTCTTCAAACCATCATATGAGCTGCCAGCAAACCTCGCAAGATCTCAGTTCAGCAAGCAATGAAGGATTGATTATGGGCAAGCCATCTTCCGTTCGCTGTTTTGTGGCCTCAGCAAGAGGTGTTAATAAAAATAGTCCACACCAAGAGATTCACTCTCTAATTTCAACCAAAACCGTATTGTCAAAGTAAAGGTATGGTAATAATTAGCCATGTTTTTTTTTGTTGTTGTTTCTTTTTTTTATACTAATATCGCAGGTGCTAGTGTTGACATGTTACCAAAGTCACCTGTTTCAGTTGATAGAGGTTTTGTAATGGCAAAGGTTTTTTTCCTTCTGTATACACTCGGAACATTGTTTTCAACCGACGAGGACGAGTGTAAATGTTAAATGTATGGCTTACGTCACTTTTGAGAAACCTGCTAAGATTTTAAAAAATGGTCTAGGGGACTACAAGGGTCTCCCCACTGACTATATAAAATCTTTTTTTTTTTTTTCAATTGGCCTACAAATGAAGTGGAATGCCCCTTGGTTCATGTTAAGCTGGTAATTTACATGACCTCTGACCCACATCTAAAAAAAAGAAAAAGAAAAAAAGAGTGTGGTCCTGCCATTTACACAATTGCCACAAGGTGGCAGTAAACTCCTAATTTTAGTCACATCACCAGAGAATCATTACAGATGATGTTTCCTGTTATTTTATCAGAGGCTGTCATTCATGTTTTTTATCTTCTTCATGTTTTTTTTCTCGATTTATTTGTATTTATTTATCATACAGGTTTCAGTGTGGCCACTGCAGTAGTCTTCTTCTACAGAAGTGTTATAGTGTTTGCCCCCAAGGGCCTCTACTCATCTGGATGAAAACAATTAAATAACCATTGATCCCATTTTCATGACTTTGAAAATATTTCTGTAGCTGTGTCAATGGATTTTATTGATGACATGCAGCACAGTGGGACTGATGCTTAGCACGTCTGCCTCACAGTTCTGCCGTTCGGGTTCAAATCTCTACTCTAGGCTTCCTGTGTTGAGTTTGCACGTTCTCCCTGCTTGAATGAGTTTTCTACAGCTACTCAATCTTCTTTTCACATTACCGAAACATGCATGTCAGGTTTATTGAAAACTCTAAATTCCCAATTGGTTTGAATGTGGGTGTGATTTGTTGTTTGCCTACCTCTTGGATTAGGACAAGCACCATAGAAAATGGATGGATGGATATATTGGGAGTGTAACTGACAAAATTGTATAAAGAATCGTTGGTTTATGAACGATGCCCCTTTTTTGGAAACACCTCTCAATACAGTGCAATTTGAGTTTAATGCTGTATCAATCCGGTTTTTTTTTCAACACTCTTGAAGCCCCCTGTGATGTCATTGCCTTATGTCAATTCCTGTATTTTTAATACAGCTGCCTCCCTTGTCAGGTTTTTGGGGCCCAGCCTGAAGCGGTCACACTCTGGTTCTGAATCCCGAAGCAACAAGCCCCTGGAGCCTGTCATCAGTCAGATGATAGACAAACTCAAGCACATCAACCAGGTGAGTGCTCTGATTTTTAGAAAATGTAATGTGGGAAAAGTTCATGTTGCGAGTGTATACTCATGTGTGAGCCAATGTCATCACGCAGGTGTGGGGGTCAGCAGAGACAAGTGAACATTTGTCCATTGTATAAGAGTTAGTGGCAAGAACTTGCAAAAAAAGTTTGCGTCTGAGACACACATTCACAACAGTGGGGCCAGTGTAGGACACTTGCAAGGGCGATGGAGATTGTTTTGACCTTTAAAAATGATTTGCACTGTAAGCCCCAGCTGTTGTCAGAGTTGGAGACCTATTTTTCATACTGTCATTGCCATGGAAACCACCTTTTGGAGTGCAGGAACCAGAAATGCTTGCACCTAGGCTCAAAGTTAGCAGGAAGATGTATCATGCAGCGGCTGTGGCCAAATTTCCTGCTTCCTGGTGGTAGAACTTGTAGCTGTCAACATGTTGAATCGCCACAGCCCCCCCAAACACATTTGCCTAAAGTGTTTCTGTGTGTGTGTGAGAGAGAGAGAGATAGAGCGAGCCTGCGAGCGCCGCAGGCCTGTCGTGGTGGATTACAATACTTCTCTCGGCTTTAAACAATCCGAAAGATCCAAAGAGCAGCTGCCGACCCTCTCAGCTCCTCTGACAAGCAGAGACTCTCAAGAAAAAATACAGAGGCTTGTGGTTTCCGACTGTAATTTGGTTTTTCAGCATTACCTCATGCTTAGTCCTGCTGGGAAGTCAGGCTTTTTAACATCATCGTCGGAAGTTTGTTCACTCCCTTTCTGTCTTGTTATTTTTAACATCTCCCACTCGTGACTCAGTTTGACTCTGTTATGACAATGAGTTGGGTTTTTTTTTTTGGTAAAGATGGGGCTTATTTTTGTCCGTACGTAATCATTTTCGCACTGGTACGTGCAGCTGCCTTTCTTGCACAGGCTGTGGATTCGATTCCCGGCCAGTGCCCCAATAGCCAGCCACCGCTAGTCCCAAGCCCAGATAAAAAAAATAAAAAAAATGGTGTTGCATCAGGACGGGCCTCCTGTGTAAATCATTTAAGTAACTTGCTAAGTCAAAATCACAACAACAACATTATGTTATCATTTTCATCAACGGCACACACTCACTGTAGAATTAATCAGGTACGACTAATAATTAATAAATGACATATTTATTAAATCCTTGCACTGCATCACACTGACAGCTGTTTTTGATATTTTGGCTACTTTTTAGCGACCAGAGAAGGGAAACATTAGGAATGCTTAGTATGATGAAGTGTGCTTTTATGCCACTACAAACTATCCTTATCTACATTCGAGTTTTCTCTTTTCAACCATAAAACAAGCCGACAATCAAACAAAACCAAGCATACAACAGTTTATTACACACAATTTTACTTTGTTAGTTTAACAAAACCATGTACTGTATACCTGGATATAAGTTAAGTCTTACAAATATATTTGCATAAAACTGGTATAAAGTAGAAATTGTAATCATGATTTAAAAAAGGGGGAGTAGTAACTTTTTCAACTAACGCCCAATCACGGCTGATATGTTTTCTGAATCTGAGCCGTGATTGGTCGTTGTGAGCAATCAGTTGTGATGTCATTATCAGTCGACAGAAGACAAAATGGCCGCCCCCAGAGATGGCCAAAAACGATTGGATTAACACTTATTCCACGAGTGCAATATTTATCAGAATGCCCTGTTTCAACTAGTGGGCTAGTGGGGAAAATATTCTTGAAAAAAAAAAAAATGTTTGCATTGACTTCCGCTTTAAATAATCTTTGAATTTGTTTTATTTGGTGTGCAAATAATTTGGGTTGGAAATGGTCATTTTAGTTAGTCTTAAATATCTGGAATGTAAGACAGTCAAATTTGTCCTGCAACCTCCCGGAGCACTCTAGGTAGCGGGACCAATTGTGGCTGTGTATTTTAAAAGCCGACAACATGTTTTCAGCATGTGTGAAAGCTCACGTTGACCAAGCCAACCTCCACGAAATATGACCGGACACAGGAGAGTTCTGGTTCCCAAATGCATAGGAGTTTCTCCAAAAATAAATTGAAGCAGTTTATTTTGCAACTTCTCTGATTTTGGCAGCTAATGCAAAGTTTTAGCTTTGCACATAACGCAGGCGCCGCTCAGCCATTTCTTCTGAGTTGAGTGGGCAGGTACTTAAATAACGAGTGGCGAATCTCGTTTTTTTGCCTTCTGCCTTTTATTATCGCCTATTGCAAACAATTGACAAACCTCATCGACGTCAAACTTAAACCATGTCACAGACTCATTTTCATTTTTGGTATGCATAAAACTGTGGGAAAAATATTTTGATGGCTTGGGTAGTACTGCTCAATTATGAAAAAAATATGAATCGCGATTATTTTGGTAATAATTGAAATCACGATTAGTCAAACGATCATTTCTTTTTTGGTACAAAACAAGAAAATGTCATGTAAAATGTAAAAAAGGTATAAACACAAATCATTTTTGGGGAAACACTATAATTATGTAAGTTCCAACCAAAATTTATAAAATTAGTTAAAAAAAAAGGTGCAAATGTATCATTCCAGTATGATTTCCTTGCGTGTAAACAAACAGTGCGTTGGATATAAATGCATATTAAATCATCGTTTTTTTACGATTATGCTAATTTTGCAGTGTAATAATCGTAATTGTAATTGAATTTTGATTAATTGCACCGCCCTAGGCTTGGGACCTTTGATCGAATATGTCTCATGGAATAAATGCATACATTGTTGGATTCTGCAAGAGGGAACATTCGACATTCTGCTAACTCTGATCCTGACTAACTGCAGTCGGTTAAAACAAACTCAACTGATGTTGGCCTGCCAATCAACCATTACAAATAATTTCAAGAAAGGAGATAAAACTGTAAACATGCTTCGTAATCCTGGTAAATGTTTATTGACTCTACTGTGTATTTTACCAAGCAAGCTGCTCGGAGTTGGTGTGTTGTAAACATTCTCTGGAGAAAGTGGCCTTGTTCTGTTAAAAGCAGTTTTACAAGGTCTCCGCCTCCCCGACACTTGGATGGTGCGGGGCTGAGAGCAAATGGACTAAATAAGCATCTGATAGGAGATGAAGAAGTCGGCAACCCACACACAATTACTTTCATCTGCCCCCGTTTATGCAGCATGTATAAGGTGCTGCCAACAACAAAGTATGTGTAAATGTCCCTGCAGGTGGACCAGAGGCATGCCATGTTGATGCCACATTCCACTGCTTCAGTCTCAGGTTGCTCTGTGTGAATGTGTGCTTCACAAGGCACACGGCTCACAAACTTTTGTCTTTTTTTTTTTTATTATTGTGTTTGTGGAATATGAGGTAAGCAGCAAAACTGCACCCATTTTTATCCATCTCAGGGGGCGGACATCTTTTCCACTTCTGTTAACTGAAAATGACATCAAAGTTGCTCAGGGCTCAGGTAACAACCAATCACGGCTCACTTGTTTTCTGAACCTGAGCCGTCATTGGTCGTTACATTTAAAATCAACTCCTCAAAGGCTCATGTATTAAATTAATTGAGCACGTATAGTGATTTTTGTAAAAGACATTTTTGAAAAAGCCTTGCAAATGTTCTTTATCTGTTTCTACTGTACTGACAAATGATTTCTGAAGAATGCTATATGTTTTGCTGTTTGAGAATGTATATAGATAAATTATTATTTTTTTTAAAAGTATTCAATTAATTGAGACAAAAAGGAAGTACATTTTCACGATAATTATAGTTAGTTTTGTAAACATAAAATGAAGTTTCAGTTAGTTTTCGATATTTTTTAATGCATTTTCCTTTTTATTTTTTTCCTTAAAGAGACGATGGGGCCGGGATGGCCATGTTTTCACTAACAAGTTCATTTTGTATACTTTTTGATCAGGAAAATGAAAAGAGTTGTCATTTTCTATTTTATCAATAAATTTGAAATGAAAAATTAGGAAATAAGTGACTCCATGAATAATGCCTCTTGTTAATGAAGAGAATGGCCGCGCCCCCTGCCGTTCTATGCTTGTTCGGTTGGAGTCACTGGAGGAACCGATTACAAACTCTCCATTGGAAATCATTGTACTTTCATTGCTTATAACGTTCAAAAACGGTGATCAATTGGCAACAAAATTTATGTGGACATCCCTACTAATGCCCACTTCCATATATCAAAAGGATTAACCTCTCCGTGGCTGATTTATATGAGAATGAGGAATTGTGGAATCGAGCAGAGCTACATAGATTTATGCTGGGACGAGCGCACACTGTTTCTTTGAAAAAAAAAAAACACTGCTTCTTTGCTGATCACGGTTAGGATGAGCGAGGCATTTAACACCATTCAGGATATTTACAGAGACTGAAGTGGGAATGAGGAGACGTGCACATTTATTTGGATGAGGAATGGCCACAGTTTTTCGACCGACAACACGCCGTCCAATTTGGAAGGTAACAGCCGAAATGGTGCGTTCCAATGCGACCACACTCGGCTGGGGAGTCGGATGCGCACGTTCAAGACACTCCAGGTGGTCGTACCTCACTCTGACGCCGCTTCACTCTCGCGGATGCAAGCGGTGTCGGGCCACGCACGCGACTGCTTGGGAGGCAACCCCGCGACATGAAGACGTAGGCCCATGTTCACCTCCACCCGCTGCTCGGACAGTAAGGAGCTAATGTTGTTGTGATAACGCCTTTTGTTTTAACAGCCTGAAGCTAGTTGTTGCTATTAGCTGTATTGTTATCCTACTGTTAGCTGGGGAGTCGAGCGAATTGGGGGTTGGGGGATGAAGATCCATGCTTGCCTGATTGCTTGTCCGCAGCCAGTCGCCGTCTGCCTCCCGAGAGTTGATACGAGTTCAGCGTCGCTAAATGTCCAAAATATAACCAGTCGGGGTTCGTGTGCGCATTGATGGTCTTGTCCGCTTCAGCCTGAGTAAGTGGAGAAGCGATCGTCACTGTATTTTTTGATTTTGTGGAGGTGATCATGATGAGATCACGTTTTATGTCAATAAATCCAAACTATTGTGCAGAACACTTTCATACTTTCACAGATTGACGTGGACAAGAGTAGTAATGTGCATTTGCATTTTGGTGGCGATCGGTCGCCGTTTTAGACAACAGAACTGACAAAGCGAGCAATATTACCACGCTTGGTTCCCTCCCGTGACGTGGTCGGCTTAGACCGAAAACATAACATAAGCCACGGCCCAAAAAGGGGCGTGGACATTTGTTGTAAACCTAATCACAAAAAAAGCCCTTAAATCACTACAGAGTCCTTTGAGGTGGGCATTTTAGTACTAATGTCATTTTTACATAACTATTATATAAGTGCCAATGTTAAGCTCATCCAAGAGCCCCTTTAACGAAAATATTTTTTCAATGTTAGTTTTAGTCATTTAATTAGTTTTCATAAACTAAAATGGCCCTGAACCATACCATCTCTGCTCACCTCGGATCTATTTCTAGTCCAACCTGGTGAATCACAGCTCCAAACCACTTCTGGTCGCTCAGTGGTCAAGCAGTTTCATCATTGTCATGACATTGCAACATTCGAGCATACACAGCTAGAAATGACAAAAATAAAGACACGTGCTATTTATCAGAGCTGGGTATTTCACCAAAAAAGGAGAGAATAAAATAAATCATTACATAGACAGAAAAAAATGGGCTTCCGACTAGGCTTAGTCCAACTATATATATTTTTTTAAGTTTCTATCGTTTATCGTCAACTAAATGGGTGGATCGGCGAATAGGCGGACCGGTCCGTCACATAGGCAGAATGGCCAGCTCTGCTAGTTAAAGCTCCCCTTATTACTGTGCCTTTGCTAAAGGACATTGCAGTATTATGCTCCAAAGTCTCCATTTTGCTACAGTCTGTCTTCTTGCTGCCCAGAGTCTCCTCTGAAATTAAATTCAGATGACCGGCACGTGTCGAGGAGTAAATGGAGGGCAAGCTCATTCTCCTTCATTGTTGTTGTTTGTTAACATTTTATTCCAACGGACACATTGAAAGCTGTGTGGTTTTCCACACTTTCTCATGGGGCTATTCTGAAGTGGAAAACTAACTGTCTGTACCAAGCTGAACTGAGCCAAGCAATACTGTACAGTGGAAAAGTGACTGAGACTTCGGGTTCGTTTACAGAAAGCAACCGCGTTTCTTTTATACAGATGACAACATTGTCAAAACAATCAATCCAGTCACATGGGCCTGCAAAAATGATGCCATGATGTTAAGCCAGTAGTTATTACTTTGTCTTATTTCTATGTATGGACTGTATGTGTTCAGAATTGGATGGACTACACAAAGTAAAGTGACATCCTTCAATAGGAGTGCAGTCAACGTACACTTTTCTAGAGATGAGACCAAAAAATGAGAGAATACTTTTGTTTACATTTAGAAAACAATGTGTTTTTCAAAAACCTCCAAGAACCCTATTTTTTTTTTTTTTTTTTTTTATTTTAATTTTCATTTGTCAGACTACACTCGGAGCGTGAATCGTCTTTTTTTTTTTTTTCCTTCCTCTGTTCCGAGCGCTCTGCGTCGTAAACCGTGAGAAATGCAACTATGCAGCAGGGAATGTGTCATTTCTCACATTGTCAGCATTGATCTGAGTATCTACAGTCACAGGGGCTATCTGGAAAGGGGCACCCGGAGGAAAATACCAAAAGAAATAATACTGTATGTCTTTTCTCACGCTTAGCACTGCTGATATCATGAGCCAAAGTTAACATGATCTGGGAACAATAAATGGATTGAGCGACATTGCTTTCTTCTTTTGTTTTAACCTCACAAATTCTTGAAGCAACACAAGACTTTGAGGAGCCGTGGCACGTTTTTGTCGCTGTGTGAGGTCCTGTCTGTGCAGTTTAAAATATGTCAGAGCTGACACAGTCAAGTGTTCATCAACGCAAGGCATCTCCTCCGCCGCCGCCGCCGTGCCAGTGCATCATGACGCGCCGCATGCGATGCGTCTATTACGAAAAGTGGCCCAGACAGCTCCCGTGTGGTGACGACGGCCTTCAAGTGAGAACATATTATTTTGATGATGTCTTCTTGTTCTGCGGAGATGATGCTTGTTTTGCTCCACATCTGTTGAGCTTCCCAGAGTATCAGGTTTCTGCTCCCGACAGCTAATCTCACAGGAGATGGTTGAGCTAGTGGCAAAATAGAGCAATTATGTGATTGGTCTTTGATTACAGAGCGTTTCCCACTCATTTGTCGGATGAATTTGCAATTTAGAGGGTCAGACCTCTTGGGACTTATTCCGACAAGCTCGACTTGGCAATGTGACACTCTTTAGAGATACATTAACAACACAATGGGTATGAAAGACGTCTTTGTACGGATGCTATTTTGGCAACATGAAATGAATTCATCACAAACGGTTCCAATTGCTCTCTCATTAGCAGATTAACCCACCTTTGGATCCCGCGTTAAAGTTTTACAAGTTGCAGCGTTCTTTATCTCTGCTGGCTCATTGGCCCTCTTTTCAACACTCCAGCTGTGCTGACTTGTGTGTGACAGACTCCAGTTCTGTCGCACTTCCCTCCCTCCCTTCCCTCCCGCCTCGTCCTTCCCTCTAAAGCCCGAGATCCCTTCCCCTCTTTCCAGCTTCCCAGGCTAATTGAAGCCAGAACCTGGGAAAATCTTGCAGGTAGAACAGGAATTCCAGGATGGAAAATAAACCAGATCCCGAGTGCCAAAAATTCCATCACACAATCTCACTTCCTTAGAGGCACCAGAGCCTGGTCTGTATGTGCGTGACACCTTATGCAAACTCATATAGAATACACACACACACACACACACACACATCTGCACACTGAACGTGTATGTGTTCAGTGTACCCTTTTTGATGTTGTGTGCGCGCGTGTGTTTTTTTACATGCTTTCGCCTATAATTATAACCGATACTTTTCACATATGCCTGTGACATAAAACCAGATGGCTTGAGCATAAAGCGGCACTTCAAACTTAAATCATGTGACGTACACATAGCATGTGCATGTTATAATTACAGCAGATATATAAAATAGAAAGGGTTTTCTTAAGAGACAGCATTCTCTCTCCTACTTGGTGTGCTTATGATCAGACTAATAATCAGACCAAGGGTGTCAGACAGAGCCTGCTGTTTTGGAAATGTACACTTGCTCACCAAGCCATTATGCCCCTTCAAGTCAAAGCGGTAGATTTCCGTTTGATGTTATTTACCAAGCGTTATTTAACAAACCCCCTCGGGGCCTTCGTCCTCTTGCCCTCTTAGCTTTTATGTGGCCAAAGTACGGCTGCTCTTGCGGTGGAGGAAGGAGCGCTTGTTATTCCGCTATATTTGTGAGCGGGTGATAAGCCATGAGGGTTTTTTAAATGAAGTGTGACACCTGGTGTAAACCTCTGAGGAGCCGGCGGGGCATTTATGCAGGCGCAATCGTTTCCCTCGTCAAAGCGCCACACGCATGTTCTCCTTTCAGGTGGCTTTGGGCTTCATGCTAGGTTGAGGATTGGAGGCGTTATGTGAAGTTATGGTTCTTTAACTTTGGGAATCTAATGACCAGATAACCCCCCCCCCCCCCCCCCCGTTGCCCCCCAGACGTCCACACAGACCCTGCACAGCAGCTCTCTCCCCTGCTGGCTGGGAGGTCAGACAGAGCATGTGAGGGCCCTTTTCCTTCCAATTAGTATGCCCGCTAATGAGGCCCAACCATCCCTTCTTTCACTGACAGCCATTCCTCCTCAGACTTCCATATACTTCCACCCCCTTGCCTGCAAACCAAACCCCCGCCCCCAACCTTTTTGGCTCAAGCCAGGGTCACCTCTCTGTACACATGCCCACACCGCGGCCACCCCATTGCACAAGGTGTAATTATGACACGGCAGGGTTAGAAAAGTCCTGCCTGCACGGAAAAATAAATTATACTTTGGAACAACTGAAAAGGAAAAATACTGTTGTCTGTTTCAGCAAATTTGATGACTTGCTCTTCAATTATATTTATGATTTAGTTCAAAACTTGACTTTTAAGTTGATCCGATCAAAAGTGTTACATTGCCTCGGTCAAACACTTACACCAACACAAAGTAATCATTTACAGTATTACTTTGCATGGAGAACAAACTACTGACTATTGTTTCTTCTTCCATTCCCTCCATTCTATTTTTTCTTCCTTTTCCTTCCTTTGATATCTTTCTTACCATCTGAGCCACCATCTTCTTCCTTTTCCATAGCTCTTTCTTTCCGTTCTTGCTTCCTGTGTGGCAGACATGCTAACTACTCAGCCGTTGCATGTTCCCATTTCTGCTTTACATCACTGATCAATATTTGACTCTAAATGGCCAACCAACCACATTAGTTGATTAAAACCAAGACATCTCGACTGGATCCCTTCGCTAAGTTATCTCGAGCAATTGACATCTTATTTTTGTTGTGATGTAATGCTGAATGGCAGAAGGAGACCCACGCTCAACCTGTTATGACATCACATGGTCATACACGTGACATGAAAACCTCGGATTCGAAATGGAAATGCTCATATAAGCAACACCATTGCTTTTGAATAAGTTTGAGGGAGTGAACTTTGCTATCATTCAAAGTGAGCAGAAATGATTTGAACTGGAAAGCACAAATTTCAATGAAACTGATCTCAAAGTGCACTTTGGAATAAATGACACAGTTGTTGCACTATATGGCGCGAGGCTGGCGCCTGCCTCACCGCAGTGTTTTATTTTTGGTCTTGGTCCATTATGACTGCGTTTCTTACTCTTTATTAGTTTGCCAAGAGGCAGGTGAAGATATCAACAGCTGAGTTGTTCCTGCTGAAGTTTCTGACATTCTGAGCTTGTTGTCACCGGGTGCAGTCACATGCTCCTGTGTAACAGGATCCCTCCCCTCGCAAAGAGGTCAGGGGTCACACTTCCTGTTTCCTGTCTGCGCTAGGTCATCAGAGGGTCTCCATGGGAGGGTCACAGACCTCCTCCGCCTTTTGTTTGGGGCAGGCACAGCAGAGTTGAGGCTCCTCTCTGGACCTGTCAGAGTGTTTGCACTCCCTTAACTTTTTTCATTGCCCCGCAAGGTCCCTGGCTTTTCATCTCAGCAGCCCCCCTTTGCCCCTCAGGTTGTGGCAGCTCTGTCTGCGTGTGTGTCTGCCAGGACTGGACAAAAAAAAAAAAAAAAAAAAAACGGCCCTGGAATTTTTGGCTTATACCAGTCGCTCGTAATTAGCGGAGCATAGTCGGCTATTAATGTGTTCCGCAAAGAAATGCATTTTACTATTAGCAAAAGCCCAACTCTGATTTATTGTGGTGAGGTGTGCATAATTTGTTATGTGGTATCTCTCCTAAATTACCACCTAAGCAGTCTGGCATGACTAGAAGGAGAGAGATTATTATAATTTCTAAAGTGGTGGATTGAAAATGTAATTGAAAAAAAAAAACTGTGTCGCAGTTGAAACCGTTAAAACGCTATAATGTGGAACTATCCCATTCATGCTTGCTGTTATATCTCATTTCAATCGGTTCCATCTATTAAAGAGTGATGCAGAATCTTAAGATTGCATTTCTATTCTTTTGATAACAGTCAGTCATGTATGACACCAACCATGGTAACCGAAAACAAAAGGCTGGAGTTGGATTTTCACTTGCTCATAGCAACATGATAACAGCATCATGTTTTTACGGAGAAAGAAAACATAGCGTATCTGCCTTCAAGCTTTTTGGAATTCTCGTTATGTCTGTGTAGATTCTTAGCCGGCCAGGTCATGATAATCCGCAAAGTTGAATCGAGGGAACTCTAGTTGTGAGTTTTTTCTTGTTCTCCAAAAAGGTATTATAGGCACTTATACAGTAAGGCTGCCGATGTGGCATCAACATCCTAAATATCCTAATATAAGTTTAGTTTTCATTGGTAACTCTTAACACTGCTCTGTATAGTTCAATTGGTTCATTGATACTTTTGGATGAAATCATGTATAATATGTCATTTCTGAATGTGCCTCTTATAACAGCTCAAGGTGCTTTATGAAATCATGTAAAGCAATTGCTGTAGGTCTTAACATCATTTGCACTCTGAAGGGAATGGCCCCAGCTGTGTCAGTCCATTGTCGATATTTTCGATGGACCAGTTCTGCACCGTCTAAATCAGGGTTGTCAAACACATTTTGTATGTAGTAATGGTAATGGTTTCCCTCTGAGGTCTGTTATGACTGTATGACTGTATCAATGTATATGTATAATCGCCTAATATTGTTACAAATACACAATACACAACTAGTTAACTACTTGAACCATTATTCATTTTATTTCAAAAGGGGGACTGGTCACAGAAAATGTTTGCAATTTTCAACGTTATCAAAGGAGAAGACAATTTGCAATTTTGGTATTTTGGCAAGAGACATGAATTTGAGGCACATGATTTCCTTTCACAGGCCACATTAAATGATGTGGTGGGCCGGGTGTGGATTTTGTTGGGATTGTGTTGCAAGCAATAGCCAACGTTAGCCTAGCAGCGCTCAAGTGTCCCATATAAACTCACAAGAGCCGTCGGATTACTTTTCAAAGGCAGTAGATGTAAATGACCAGTGCTGGGCATCGCCTAACCGCCACGAAGTTCCCGTCTGCATGTTTAACCGACCCGCGTGGTCTCAGTCTGCCTTTTGTCGGCGACAGCCGAGCGGCGTCGAGCACGTCACTAGCAGGCACGCTGCCAAATAAAGGAAAAATATCAAATAAAAACAACAGACACACACACGCACACACACGCAGAGCGTGGTGATCGGTGAAATATAAACAATATGGGGCAGGTCATTGCATCTGTTTTATTTTTCATTTTTTCTTTATTTGGCTGCGTGTCAGGAGTGCGGCACCTGCCTGTGATGTGGTACCGGTTAAGTACGTTCTCAACGCCTTTTGGCTGACTCGGACTTACTGGGACCACGCGGGTCAGCTAAATATGCAGACGGGAACTTCGTGATGGTAGGTGATGCCCAGCTCTGTAAATGGCTCTGCACATTTTGATGCTGACATCCGGACACAGTTGTCGTTCTAAATTACCATTTTTTAACAAGCTAGGTTTACTCAAATGTGTTGTTTTAGCTGGCAAAATTACAATTGTTATTCTGTCATTTTTGCTATTTTGTTGTTGTACATAAAGTGCCTTGTTACAGCTGGAGCTGTTATGAAATGCGCTATATCGATAAAGTTGTATTGTATTGTATATATAGTTTTATCAGAGTACCCAATTTTCCTCAGGATATCTGAATACCAAAATATTCGATAGCTGCAGCCCTAAAATAAAGGAAATTAAAGTTTCCCCTCCCTAGCTGGTCAAGGACATTTAGGCCAAGGCATTGTTGCTATAGTTTAGCATATTCACCTTGTTCACATGCAAATTGAGTTTTTTGCCCTTGGAAATTGAGCTTTGGGTACATTATAGACGGATAAAACCCTGTTGTGTGTAGGCATAGATTTTTGGGATTTTTTTTTTTTCTTTACCAATGCCCAGTTAGGTAAATATCTGTGTCCACGTGAAATAGTTTTAGTCAAAGGTCCGTCTCTATCTATACATTGTCTTTGTTGGGTGTCCATAGCCTATTATTTTACCCAAATGAAAATCTGTCAGCTTCCTAGGTGTGATCATGGGATCGGCATGCATTGACCAGCTGCTGGAAACGGAGGGTTTCTTAGCAACGCGTGACTCTGGGAACCACTGTGATAACATGCGAAGTAGACGAGCAGCAGACAAAAAGAGATTGTCCAAGGATAGTAATCTGATTTCGCATCCAGCCGCCTGGACTGGAATGAGTCTTTGTAAACTGTTCAACTTCATGTAGACAGTCAGTTGCATTCATCACAGAAATGAGGCAAGATTTTCAAAGGTATTGCCTCAGAACAACTGAAAATTATTGTTTTACCAAATGCTTTTAATACAGGCAGGGCACTACATTCACCCCTTAAACTGAGCTCGGCCTGACTAAATAAACACACTCACATTGTTTCATTTTAATCTTCCAAAGGATGGCATGGCAACAAATGATTTAATTTGATAGCCCTAAAATATGTAAACTGCTCAAGAGTTTTCTTACCAAAGATAATTGAAACAAGAAACAAAGCGACTGCCAGCAAAATATAAATTCCAGTTTTCAGTCCAGCTAGCGGAATCTGGAAATAAAGTTGTGGGCTTAGTCACAAAGGTGGAGTGGGTCCGCACCCAGTTTAACGACCGCAGAGCTGCTTTTCTTCTCTGTGTTTGTGTTACCACTGGAATTAACATCAGGAAATTAATCTTGTCTGCGTTAACTGTCTGGCAGTCTGAGGCACGGCGACCGTTGCGTGACATATTGAGCTGTGGACACGCTACAGGAGGACAGGGGTTGGGTGGGGCAGGCTTGGTTTGTGGGGCTGTCAGAGAGAAGAATAAGAGAGAGAGAGAGAGAGAGAGAGAGAGAGAGAGAACACGTTCCCTCTATATCTATTTTACATTGAATATAAGTTTAATAAAGAGCCGCTAGCTGCAGGTGGGACTGCAGATTTTTCCATGACTCAGAGCGTGGAAAGTGCTGTCATACTGTATGTAACTCTCTCAGCTTGTCAGATCGACTGCCTGGCTTAGAATTTAAGGCATAGAAAGTACCTTTCCTTGATTACTTTCATCAACAGTGTTGGGAGTAAAGCTTTACAATATTAACGCAAGACAGTCACTGTTGTTTTTTTTTGCTCGAACGCAAGGTCCACCATCAGAGGCACTGACCTTCATTTACAATTTAAATTCTAATGCAGCGTTGTCTTGAGATACGAGATACGCGTTGTCGTTCGATTTTTGCTTTGACCTGCGTGCACACACTTGCAATATGAGGACTGTATGGTGGCAGTGAACCCAACTCAACACAAATAAAATAAAAAGCAGTTTGGCAAATAGTTGAGCATTTCTTCAAAAAAGAGACTTCAAGCTAGGTATTTAAACCAATTAAACCGAAAACAAGGTAACGACCACCCACAGCTCACCTGTTTTCTGAAGCTCAGCCATGATTGGTCGTTATCTGAGCCCTGAGGGTATGTGATGTCATTTTCAGTCCACAGAAGTGACAAAATGGCTGCCCCCTGAGATGGCTAAAAGCGGGTGGATTTTGCTGCTTAACTCAAATTCCACAAACGCAATATTAATCACAATGCCTTGTCTCGACTAGGGGGCCTGCACAGAACATATTCTGGAAAAAAATATGTTTGGGTTGACTTCCCCTTCAAGCAACAGATTAACACAAATGTCACATAAATTTCCATTCATTTCAGTGAGGAAAGATGTCTTGAGGTCAGTGTTATGTGCTACAAGTGTGGTCAGGGAACGAATTAAACTGGTATCTCAAGGCACCACTGTATTTGTTTCATGAAATCGTTTACTCCCAGTCTGTCCTCTTCATTTTGCAGCCCTTCTCTTGGCTACAATGCTTCCTATCATGTTTGTGGATTGTTTTTCGTCCAATCAGATTTGAACCTGCCCAGGCCCCAAGGCGTCTAGAATCAATAGTGCTGGCCGATGTAACTTCAACTATTAGCCATGGGACTGTTTCTTTATCCAGTCAGATTTCACTTTTGTTCTCACAGGGCCTTTCAATGACATTAGCATTTTCTGACCTCTGGTTGGGCAGGATAAAGCTTGTGAAAGCCAACTTTGGCAACAAAAACACTGTAACAATCTACTGGTGAATTCTGTATACATGAATACTTTTGATAATCAGCATCTCTGATTGGTATGATGTATTTTATTTGACTGTATTGTGTTTTGACATGATTCTGAATAGGTCAAGATGATGTGCATGTCACAATTGCATGCTATTATATTGCACTTTTGTATAGTGTCGATGGTTTCTATAATTGCAAAATGATTTGTTGGGGTTAATCACCACTGAAGGTGTCGGCACAATAACACATGGCACAATTCTGCTATTGCAGTTTTATGGTACCCATATTGTAATGTCTGCATCAACGTGGCGAAACCTTACGTTAATCAGTTTTAGATGCCGCAGAACACCTTTAAAAAGCTTTCCGACAGGATTTTATAATCGTCTGCATTTGCGTTTACTCATGCGGAGTTGCTCCTCTCTGTGACTTGGGTTTCACTTTAACTGTCATTTTCCCGCTTGTTTGACAGAACTGTTTGGTAGGATTTTTTTTTAACTCATTCACTGCCAGACATTTTCAGAGCCTTTTTTACCCTAACGTTTGAAAAAAATTGAACAAATATAAATTAGTTCCTGGGATTGAATGGCTGGACTGTGAAAAGACAAGTAAATTCGACAACGGCAGTGAATGATGAAGTGACTGTTGATCAGGGATGTGCTGAGACAAAAATGCTGCTTTTGACTGTTTTATTTGTTTGTTTGTATTGTTTTTGCTTTTAAACTGTTGTTAGAGACGGGCAAGACCCACCACACTCTCTTCATGCGAGTCTTTGGGACTTGGACTTTGATCCAAGCCACTGCTGGTTTTTGACATATTGTTGCACTGATGTAATGTGGTAGTTTGGTTTTAATTTCATATTTCATATGACAAAATGCGTATGGTCTTGGTTAGTTGACAGCTTGTTGTGAAAGTGTCTGCACACTTATTTATTGCAATTACAGGAGGAATGGTTCCCTCTTACTTTCCTTCTCTCTGACTGTGTCTGTTTCATACGGTTAAACGGGAGTTGGTCAGTGATCAGGAGAAACAAAATACAATATTCCCCGAAGGTCATGATGACATCACAAGTACACCGCCAGGATCCATAGCTTTGCTATTTTAGTGTTGTACATAAATAATGTACTTTCTCTCCCACTGTTTAGCTAAGCTGAGGGGGCTTTGCTCATTAGATTGTGCGGGTATACCTAATGCAACGTCTGATGAGTCAGTAATGATGGCAGTTTGAATGTTTATGTGCTGAGGTGTGTGTGCTGGCAGGTGGTAAGTTACACACGGCTGTGTTTGCACAAACTCCACTCCACGGAGGGCCACAATTACTTTTGCTGTTCTCATTTTTCAGGTTATTTTTCTAAAAAACCATGAACCATTTCGTCATCGTGGTGCTTTTCAGGTGTTTGTTTGTTTTGGACGTCCACAACTGACCAATCGCTCTTACAATTCTTTGTTTATTTTTTTTTAGTTGGGCTGTTTTATGTGTAAAGGAAAATACTTTTTAATGGTCCCTAATGCTCCACTACCACGTCAAGAGACAACCTTGTACTAACTTACGCACATATTTGTTTACTTCGGTGTATTAGGGCCCCACACCAGAAAGTTACTTTTTGAAAAAAGTCAAAAGTGCTGATGTGCCAAAACAATAATTGTTTGTGAAATGAATAACTTGAAAATGTGGTCCTATTATAGAGGAAAGTGCGACTCCTTCATACTCGTTTGAAGGCAATATATGGTGCTGTTTTTCAACATTTTAGGAGGCAATTGTGCATTTTAAGCCCTCCGTTTTGAGAAACGTTCCAAATGATAAGGTGACACCAAGACTTTTGCAAAAATAGATACGCATGGAAAGCAGTTAGTCTCTTGGGGAACTTGGGCCCCAAATTGTGTAGATTAGATTTGTCGACAAGATGCATTGATAGAAACTTTCTTGAGCAGCAGATTCCACCCGAGCCCAGTCATAAGCTTCTTGTCCAGACATGTCCTCTGCGTGGAGAAGAAGAACATAACACAGGACCTGACAAGGAGACCCTTTTTTCTTCCATGCCCTGTCTTCATTACTCAACTGCTGTCTGTCACTTGCAGCAGTGCTCATTCACTCTCTATACAGACACACACAAGATGATACATGTTTCTCTTCTGTCTTTGTCCTTCCTATTTTTCACACATCATTACGAATGACAAAACTCCACCAGTGAGTGAGAGAGCAGCTTTATTTGTATCAGTGCAGGTCCACTGTGGCTCTCTTGCAGCTGTTGTGTCCAGCAGTGACCCTGTGTGGGGTTCATGTCCTGTGTGGGAGGCTGTGACAGCCTTGCGGTTGTGCGTTTCTGTCTGAGCTAGCCCGCATTAAGCACAATTGCACACAACTTTGTGTGCAGCCGCTGTAAAGTGAGCATTTCCTTGGTGTGATTTGTGTTAGGGGCAGTTGAACCCATATTCAGTTAGATCAACATAGTTGTGTTAAATTCTTGCTGCCGGCTCTTAGCGCTAAAATACAAAGCCTTAATGGAAAACATGCTGAGCAGTTCTCAAAAACGTCTCTTTTATCTGTCCCCCATGCTTCTTTTTTTCTTTGGGTTTTTGTCCTATTTAAATTCCACAAACCACCCCGGTGAAGCAACTTGAGGTTTCTCCATTTTGCGGTGAATCTGCAGGCTCCGTTCAGATCAAGGTTCAAGCTGTGCCAAAAGAGCCGCGTCACTTGTGACACAAACATACAATGTAGCACTGCCAAGGCAGAGGCAAGCCGCCGGTGGGGAGAAGCCGCCGCGCCGCGCCGCGCCCTGGCCCGGAGGCCCAGAGGCCCAGAGGCCCACCCCTTCGTGGAAAAGGGCACCGCGCAGGGCTACTGCTCGCTTCCACCACTGCTATAATTATGCTGCCCACTTCTTTTTATAATTCCTGAAAAAACATCTTCATTCTCAGCCACTGTGCCTCTGCTGGTATTTATATATGGCATGAAACTGACCTTGCTCTCCTTTTGTGGGACTGATACAAATGCATTATATTATATTCCCAAGCGTTACTCTTGTGTTTTTCTACTCATTTTCTTGCTACTTCATTAGGTACGACTGCATGATTTAATGAGGTACAAGCAATGGTTTCTGTCATGATCTGTGTTTTTGTTGATATGGATTTGGTTTTGTCATGTTTTCCATGTGTCCCTTTTTGCATGTCTTGTATGTGTCATTAGTTTTGTGTCCTCCTGTACTCGTCAGCCCGATCTCTCGTCTCTACCAATCAGCTCCCTCCAACCACTCGTGTCTTGTCCTCGTGTCCCTCGTTGCCTTGTCTGTTTACGTGTATTTAGTTCCCCGGTTTCTTTCTTTGTTGGATCATTTCTTGTTGCTCCTGTTTCTCTTGTCCTATTTCTAGTAATGGTTAATCTACTCCCGTTGTGCATGCTTGCAGGTGATCAGTTATACATTGTAGTTCTTGCACAAACTTCACACTCGGAGTTACTTTTGCCCTTCTCATGTTTTCCCCCCCTAATTTATCCTGAACAATTTCGTCATCGTGCCGCTTTTCGAGTGTTTGTTTGCCTTAGATGGGCTACAAGGCACCCTCACAAAGTCCAAATGGGTTGCTAGGGAAGATGAGAAGGAATTTCTTCAAGTCAGTAAATCTATGGAGGACTGTGGCCAAAGAGGACAAACAGTGTTCTCCCTTAAAGGAGTCGGTTTAGTACATTGAACTCCCACTCATCATTGAGAGAATTTGTTCTCAAGTGACACCTCTTGTCTCACCTATGTATCATCCATTCTGCCTGCGGTAGGCTGTTTGTCCATCCTAATGTGTATGTGGTTAGCCTTTTAGAAATGTTTGCTCTTTTATAGTGCTGGGAAATAAATGGAAATTGTTTTGGGCGGGTGTAGTGAAATGAAGCGGTTGTGTGTTCCATCTGTCTGACTCTAGAGTTGATGTCACTTGTTGACTAGTTTGGATGGCAAGGAAGGGAACAGGTTTGTTTATCCTCTGACTGACGTCATTTTGTGATTACAATTTTATACTTCAGCTGTCTCTCTCTCTCTCTCTCTCTCGCTTTAACACGCACACAAACACAAAGTCCAATCACAGCTGACCGGAGACACAGAACATATGAACTCAATTTTCTCCCAGAGAAAGCTCAAACAACCAACACAACAACACAACATTCATGCTGACGTATGCAGATAGGAAGGAATTCAATAAAAAACATACAAGGAGGCGCAGCGGTCAGATGAAAGGAAGACTCGCAAGGCAGCAAGTTGGAATTTAGCACATCTGTTAGCTTGGCAGGGCTCTCAATCATGTGTGATGTTTAGAAGGCTGGAAGATGGTCAGAGAGCGACGGGCGAGGTCATCTCTGCGCTCACTCGCATGTTTTTCACCAGTAGGTACAAGAATGAACTTTTACCCCCTCATTCCTCTTTTGGTAATGAATCGTAAGAATGTTTCCTCTTTCAAGTTGGAATGTTTCACATGATCTTAATAACGGAATTACACACTGCAATAGATTTGCACAATTCTGCTTTTATTTCTGAGATTGCATTGCCACAGAGCTCAGTAACTTCCGTTGTGTTCTGCGTAACACGTTAAGAGCTTCTGTAAATGTCTTGGCGAGTTAAGCTGCTTTTCAGACAAGAGGCCAACTTGTGCTTACCGTCTGCTGTAGCAACTTGACAAATGTGATGAAGGAGAATTGACGGATCGGAATAGTCTATATACAATACAAATTAATGTTCATTTCTCATTCATGTCCCACAACATGCACGTGGAACCTCATCCTCCATGGTTTTATGGACCTTGAATTGTGCACTTTGGCCAGTCATGCTGGCACAGAAATGGGACTTTTGCACACTGTTTCCACAGTTACATATCTTGGTAAGTCAAGATCCAGGGAGAAGAGCTCAAGTCCAAGTCCAACCCTTGATTGATGAACTAATTGCGAATATTCTTTGTTCATCTACCTTTCATCCATTTTCTATAGCACGTGTCCTCATTAGGGTCACAGTAAAGCTGGCGAGGCCAGTGTACACCCTCGACTGGTTATTGGCCAATAGCAGGGCCTCTGTCTGTTGCGCATTTTCTCATTTTGTGGTATTTTACCCTGTTGTGTGCCAGGATGAACTAAATCTGTGTGCACCACTGTTTCTTTCTCTTTTCATAAATTATATAGAGCTGCCACAGACCTCTGACTGAACCACATTTGACAACATAGATAATGAAACAATAATTATGCTTGGTAAATATAGGCAGCACGTAAAGTTAGCATGTCGTCCTCACAGTCAAGTGGCCCTGGGTTCGGAATTTGGCTTTGGCCTTCCTGTGTGATGTTTGCATGTTCTCCCCGTGCTTGCGTGGGTTTTCTCTCAAGCATGCCAGATTCTTCCTACATTCTAAAAACATGGATGGCAACAGGTCCAGGGTGTAGCCAAGTCCCACCCGAACCCAGCTGGGATAAGCTTTAATTCACCTGCGAGACTGATGAGGACAAGCACTATAGAAAACGGGTGGATGGTTGCGTGGATTACAATTACAGTTTGCTCTATGCCAGTGAGTTAGGCGATTGTTTTACTTTGGGTGATTCGTACAATACAAAATAAAATCATAATGTGGCTCATTCTAGTCACTTCTTGAATGAGCGTCATGCGTTTTGCTGTCTTTAATGTCAATGTACTGATTGGCTTCACCATTTTCCGTTTCTCCCCCAGTTGCTGCGGCATGTAACGGTATCTGAAAAGCGCTGGAGGGCCCGGACGCGCACAGGCGGGGTGGACGGGTGGAGCGATGAAGCCGAACAGGGATTTCAAAGCGGCGACTGTGATGATGAGGACGAGTGTACTGGCGTGTCTGGCCTGGGACCACCACCACGACGTAAACGGTTACGCGTCTTTGCAGGTGAGGTGCATGCATTCATTTATGACCCTTTTGTCCATTGCAGGGTGCCTCCTCGACTTACCGCAGATGTACAAAAGCAGGTAATATTAGGTACAATGAGGTACTGTTTCTACCTGGTCAGCCGGGTTTCAAGTGTGCAGAGCCAACACTGTATGGATGATGTAAACAACCTCTAGTCGCTCATTGAAGAAGCGGATTCTTCACCAGTGGTTCTTTGTCATATTTTAGAACACATAACTTAAAATGACAGAAAGAAGTTGCCGTTACTACCAACCCCCCACTCAAATAAATTATTTCACCTCACCAGAAGGAGGCCCTCCCTCCCCATTGTTGTTGTGTGTTTGCGTGTGTTCATTCATTCAATCTGCCGTGCTTAATTCGTAGCTTTGCACACTCCTTTTTTAAAGGGCCCCCAAACCAAGGCAATACAGCGGACCCCCAAAATTCATGCAGGGTAGGGACCGAGCCTGACTGCAAATAGTGAATTTATGTAAATAACTGACGCTACCCTGAAAGTCATTATAATTGCCTATATTTCTATCTTAAACCAGGGGTCACCAACCTATTTGAACCCGAGAGCTACTGATAAATGCAAAGGGCTATCAGTGTGATACACATTTCTGAAATAACTAATTTTCTAAAATTACCTTTAATATATTTATTATTTATTATATATCATTATGAATAATTAATGATAGTCATTTATGTGAAGACACAGATCATGTTAATATTGATGCCCAATAATCAGGAAACAGATTATATACAGAGCACTTTACCCTTTTTTGTCTGTCTGTTCTCCGTCCTCGTCCCTCCGTCCTTATTCATAAAAATGATCGTCCTCCGACCCTGTCCGTACTCGTCTTTTTAAAGCACTTCCGTACATTCCTTCGGTCGGCGGACCGGTCCGTCGATCTGACAGAATGCCCATCTCTGTTAAATGCACAAGCTAGCAAATGAGTAAAATAAACAGACGTATTTGGAAAGTTACAGATTCCACTGGTTTTCATGTTGTGTTTAGCCCTTGTTTGGTGAAACTTTTGTGAGCCAAAACAGACATGGGCACCACAGTGTACAGTATCACTCTCCCACTGACTGTCAATCACAAGTCTTAACACGGCTGCTGTTAGATTTGTGAATGGAAGAGCAAGCTTCACATTCACAAATGTGAAAATGCACAAAATGGAAGAGCAAGCTTCACATTCACCCACAACAGACGTGCCTTCCACCATGTAAGTTTGGGAATTGGACAACTAGGTTGACGTTTTGCTGGTGTGCTTACAAATGACAGTAATGGTTGGTTCTCAATTTAAAAAACCTTCACTTCAATTTATGAGATGGTCTGTGAAAACATTTTGGTGACAGGCTGTTAAGTAGCTGTTCATTAACCAAACTAGATCCATCCGCTGTAAAACTGGTAAGCGCACCACAAGTTTCCCACTGCAGAGAGTCAAAGTGAGCAGAGTCCAAGCAGAGGTGTTTACATGACTACTGTACATCTTGACACCAATGTGACACTATGAGGTGGTAGATGTGAGACTTCCTCAGGTAGCCGCCTCGCCTCAACCTCTTGACCTCATCCCTGTCAGTTAAAAATGGTCAGACAGGCTCCCCTTAGACCAAATAAAGAACAACTGAGGCTACAAACTGCTTGGAGAAAAGAAACCAAACAGAAAAAGAGGGAGAAAACTGCCAGGGAGCAGGAACAAGGGAGCTCAATACGCCGACACAAAGCCAGTGCAGCTGAGCAAACAAGGCCAAGGGAGTAGTCCTCCTGTTGGGGAAGTTGTGGCAGAGATTTGGGTTTTCTGGACAGGCAGCGAAAGTAAGGAGCAGAGGCTAAGAGGAATCCTGCAGGCCCATCACTCCAGCGGACTTGGCCGTGAGAGCCTCATGCCCTCACTTTTGGACTCGACTGTATCACTTCAATACACATCAAACGGTGTTTTATTTCTTTACAAGCTCCTGAAGGTTGACTCAGTGGGACATTAAAGCTCTTTTTATAAGCCTAGCTCCTTTTAAAATTCCGTTCCATTTTCTTCCATCTGCTTGATAAATTAGCAGATGAAGCGGGGTACAGATACTGAATATTGGGCAGAATTTTTACATTTTGCCTCCCTTCCAATCAGCAAGTCCCTGAAAGATTATCCTGTGCTGTGGGATATGTTAAGAGTGATTTTCTTTGATCTGCTCAAAAAAGAGTCGGCTGACAATAAAAAAAATATATATTGTTAAACTTGTTCAATATTTACATAAAGTATCATCTTTATGTGGGAGGACAACCGCGACTGAGTGATCATGATGTGAAACGAAACAAGATCCAATCATAAAGTAACCTAAAATGTGCGCTGGTGCCGAATACAACGTGAGGCAACTGCTTGTGTTGAGTGTTTCAAGTCATTCAACACAATAAAAATGACAAGAAGAGTTTGGAATCACAATGTAGATAAGGTAACAGTTAGCCTAGCTCCTTCTACAGTACTTCTTCTACTACAACTCCTACTAGTGACGGGTCCTACGCATCAACACGTCGGCGCATGCGTCAAGTTAATCACTAACGCCTCTGTGTGGGTGTGCATATAAAAAGACGTGTGACCAATACAGCTGCTGTATCGTTCAGACGCTACGTGTTACTGAGGTGCCAAACTTAAAGTGGAAGTCAACCCAAACATATTTTTTTCAAGAATATGTTCTATGCAAGCCCACCAGTTGAAATGCCTATTCTGATAAATATTGAGTTTGTGGGATAAGAGTTAATCCATCCGTTTTCCTTTCAAAATGGCCGCCCCCTGAAATGGCTAAAAATGGGTGGATATTGCTGCTTAGCTCATATTTCACAAACGCAATATTAATCAAAATGCTGTGGTTCAACTAGTGGGCCTGCTGGGAACATATTCTTGAAAAAAATATGTTTGGGTTCATGTCCGCTTTAAGGAAGCGCATCTGTCAGCGGGTTGCGTCTCTGCCATCACATCTCTTTTGAAGCTCAATTCTTTCCTTCAAGTCAGTGTGATAGGGATCCTGAAAGAAGAAGAAAGGATTCCACCTTGTGGGACCATTTTGAACTCATATCAGCAAATAAGATACTTTCCGTGCCTTCTACAAAGGTGCAGGTCGGGTTGATTGATTGATTTGTCATGCGTATCATTCATGGAACTATATTACGGAATTATTTTATTTGTTTTTTTCATTGTTGAACATCAAACATCCATGCATTAGATTAAGCAGTTCTGAAATATATTATGAGCCTTGCTATGTTTTGCCAAATGGAAAGGTTTGCATTGAAAGTGTTTCGCTAATTGATACATGTAATCACTTAAATCTATCTGCTTCCTCCGCAATTTTTAAGCCTACCAGCCACATCAATACATTGTGAGAGTGTTTTTCAAAGCTTGTGAAATAGCTGGAAAAAGGAATCACTAAACTGCCAAAACACTGGAGAAAATGTTTTTCTTTTCAGTACCAGACATTTTCAGACCCTCATTTACCCTAACATTTAAAACATTTTAAGAAAATATGAATAAGGTCCCGGGATTGAACAGCGGGACTGTGATACGACATATTAATATGTCTTGGGGATTGAATGAGTTAAATACAAATGCCTCAAAGACAAGTACATAACAAACATCATTTCCCAATTGCAACACTTTCACACTGATTTTCACATTGACACGTTCACATGATTGACTGTATATTTCAAAGACATATTAAACTTTGATTCACTTAGCACACCTTGTACAGATAAGCGGATCAGATAATGGATGGACGGATACACAAAATAATATACAATACAAACTAAACTAAACAATATGTTATACATTGTAGGTTGCCTGCAATGCAATGATGTAAGATCCAGCAGCTGTCCTATTGAGCAACTGTGTGACACAGCACCGACGCAGTATCAATGTAGTTTGCCTCATGAGGACTCATCTACCCAACCCTAACTACTACTTCTACATATACTACTCTTGCTCCTTCTTTGCTGTGTCTGGATGCACTGTGGAATGACGGTGTATCTCACAGGCCCTTCTTTTTTGAGAGAGCAGACTCAAGATTGCTGGCGTAGAAGGGGGGGGGGATGTGTCTTGTGTGCAGTATTTGTAATCTCAACTACACTAGACACTATAAGATATTAAACATTGGTATGTGTGTACCCACATTTAGATTTCGCTTCAATTTTGTGACTGTCCTCAGGCGGTTTAGGCCCCTATGCATGTAAGATAGAAATGTTTGCAGACCTTGGAAAGTCCCTACTCATTGGCAGACACACAGATAGCGGCTGATAGCCTGTAATGACCCAGCAAAATGCTGACCTTGCATGGCCTCTCAGCCTGTTTTGGTCAAATACGGGACTGGGGGATTGGGGTTCAAAGGTCAACCTACAGAGCATGAGGCCTAATGGGCTGGACGTCTGAGCTGTGGGGCTCTTAGATGGACGAGCCAGATCGGCTTTCACAAAGCCACGAGTGCAATGACGATACAACACATCACACAGACAAACATGCAAGCGGCAAGGTGACAGAAGCCACAACAATAAGGTGCTGAAAGGTCCGACGCGGGGCAGAGATGCCCGCATGCTTGGTTGTCAACCTCCAAACACACAGAGGATGTTCCCAAACGTGCGTAATGATTGATCTGTCCTCACTCGCTCTCAACACAGATTCCATAACTGACTGATTACCTTTGCTACACACATGTACACACACACACACACTGTTCCCCCCCGACCAATCATTCCTCTTGACTAACATTCCCCAGAACATTCCAGGCCAGGAGAGCTATTCCAGGATAGGGACAACCCCCCGGCCCCCGCCCTGCCCACCGTCCCGTCACTAACAGCCAAGCACAAATCAGCCTTTACTGTGACCTCTGATGATGTGTCATTCCCTGCTGTGATTTGTGCTGCGGAACTGCTAAATCGTTTGAGGACATTTTTATTTTATTTTTTTACACATTTTGTTTTGTTTTGTTTTGTTTTGTTTTGTTTTGTTTTGTTTTGTTTTGTTTTGTTTTGTTTTGTTTTGTTTTGTTTTGTTTTGTTTTGTTTTGTTTTGTTTTGTTTTGTTTTGTTTTGTTTTGTTTTGTTTTGTTTTGTTTTGTTTTGTTTTGTTTTGTTTTGTTTTGTTTTGTTTTGTTTTGTTTTGTTTTGTTTTGTTTTGTTTTGTTTTGTTTTGTTTTGTTTTGTTTTGTTTTGTTTTGTTTTGTTTTGTTTTGTTTTGTTTTGTTTTGTTTTGTTTTGTTTTGTTTTGTTTTGTTTTGTTTTGTTTTGTTTTGTTTTGTTTTGTTTTGTTTTGTTTTGTTTTGTTTTGTTTTGTTTTGTTTTGTTTTGTTTTGTTTTGTTTTGTTTTGTTTTGTTTTGTTTTGTTTTGTTTTGTTTTGTTTTGTTTTGTTTTGTTTTGTTTTGTTTTGTTTTGTTTTGTTTTGTTTTGTTTTGTTTTGTTTTGTTTTGTTTTGTTTTGTTTTGTTTTGTTTTGTTTTGTTTTGTTTTGTTTTGTTTTGTTTTGTTTTGTTTTGTTTTGTTTTGTTTTGTTTTGTTTTGTTTTGTTTTGTTTTGTTTTGTTTTGTTTTGTTTTGTTTTGTTTTGTTTTGTTTTGTTTTGTTTTGTTTTGTTTTGTTTTGTTTTGTTTTGTTTTGTTTTGTGTACCTGCTCGTGAGTGGCAGCACGGTTAAATAGTGGCTCGGACGTCCGCCTCACTGTCAGGAGTTGAGTCTCTGTTGGAACATCTTTGTGTGGAGTTGTGTCTTCGCAGTGCAACTGACTTGACTAGCGACCAGTTGAGCGTGCACTAAAGTCAGCTGCGATAGGGTCCAGTTTCATGCCACCCTACTGAGGACAAGCATTTAACATTTGGAACAGAACATCGTCTAGTAATCAGATTTTCACTTTTGTCACCTACACCACCATGTGCTCTATTGTCACGTTGAGGTCACAACCATCTTTAAAAAATGAAACATGAATATATTCATTTCAAGTAGAGAAGATGTGGACAATATTTGATGGAGTTTTTGTACTGTGCAAAAAATTCTTTGTGTGTATGTACTGAACGTGACAGTGTCGGCAGTGGTGAGTGGATCTTGATGAGGGCTCACCTGTGTTTTTATGCTTTCACACCTGGTCTCAAACCGTTTTCCCTCAATGATTAAAGTCTCTCTTTATTCTTTTACCTGCTACTGCTACTTTATTTGGTAAGATTTGGCAAAAGAATCACATAGCTCTCACTACACCAGTCAATATAAAACAAATTACAAGTCAAATCTTAGGACTAAAATAAAGTGAGTAAAAATTGGAATTGTTCCAAAGAAAGGTCATTTTATTGTACAAAGCAGTATTAGGGCCACTCCGAAAAGACAACATAATAATGATACTAGGAGATTAACATCCATATTATAATTTATAAAAACTAAATCTGCAAGAAAAAGATACCAGAATGAAGTCAGAATATTGCAAGACTCAAACGCAAAGGTTCACAATACTGAAGTCATGATATTACAGAATTATTTTACAATAAAACATTTGTACTAATTTTAGCATGGACTGCGTTGATATTAAGACCGTGGAAAGGTTTTAAAAACAATGTTTTCTTGCATGCTTTTATTCGTTCGTTTTCCTTTTTTCAGTGTGGCCCCCGTAGTCTGTATTTTTTTAACCTTTATTTGACTGCAGAAACCTGTGTAAAATACTAGAAACCTTACTTGGAACTATTAATTTACATTATGCTAAATTGATTTTTAAATGTACTTCATAAGAGTTGATTGTTTAAAAGCCAAGCAAGCCAGAGCCCAGGCTGTTTTTGTTTTTTTTGCCTGGATGGTTATGCGTTGTAACTCAATGTTCTCAGCAGGAGCCGTGTGAATGGACCTCTTGTAATAACTGTGCACTCAGACGCTTGGTCGCTTTTAGTACCCCAAAGGAAAGCAGTTCTACTGGGAACTTTGGAGCATTTTATTAAGACTGAAGGTTAGTAAATTACAAAGTGGAAAAATTGCCCTCATGTAAAACTATCTGTCTTTGTGTAAAAGAAAGAGGAAGGTGGTGAAAGAATGCAGGGACTAATACAATGAGACAAAAAACACCTTTGATAACTGCAGGTTAACACACTGGGAAACCTAAACATTGGGTACTCTGGATGTGGGTCAAATTAACACCCGTACATGCTGCCAGTGTGAGAATCTGGCATGTAAATTAGATGCAGCTGTGACCCTCGACTCTCTGCACCTGATAGGTGAGTCACACAGCACCGCTTCTCCCCATTAGTGTTTACCACGTGTTTGTACTGTACGTTCTATATTATTTTGTACGGCTGATTATGTGACGGTGCGGTGGACGAATGGTTAGCAAATCGGCCTCACAGTACGGAAGTCAAGGGTTCGATTCTGGGGACACTATCTCCTTAAGATAACATTGTAAATATAAGTTTTTTTATGATTGCGTGAACGCTAAAATTAAAATAATTACAGAATTATCAACACCCTACACTCAAGAAGCTAAACATTGCACCAGATTCTCACCACTATAAACTCAATATCAGCCTCACACTTATTGCAGAACAACACGCACAGTGATTTGTGGAACACTAAACACACTTGTTACGTGTATAGACAGAATTATGTCAATTCCTTTCAATTCCAAGGCACTGCCTGACAAATGACCGCATCCATGAGCCACTTGATTAAACACGCACATCAGATGTGCAACCACATGATCGTTTTATTGTAGACACACCCATCAGGTTTGAGCACTACAAAAAGGCAGCAGGTGAGTTCGCAGGCTTTCAACCAAAATTGAAGAAAATGGAGTAAAGAGGAAAAAAAGTGAGTATGAGAGGGGGAATCTGTGGAGGATAATCAGGAGATAAAGGTCAAGGAAGATGTGCAACAGGAGGAGACTCTCCTCCAAGAGGACCAAATTTGTCGATAATGTCATCCAGCATGGATGAACGCTGAGGGAAGCTGGACGAAGAGTTCAGCCAAGTCTTAGCGGATTTACACTGGCATCTGTCATAAGGACATTTCAACAAGAAAACAGGTCCAAAAATCTGTCCACAGTTACAGTAATCAGTTGTTTACAGTGTTATGCGTGCACCATATCGGCAACTTTTGATAACCCTTCTTGTGTCATTTTACAGTAGCTTACGTGTATTTTTATATATATATATATATATATATATATATATATATATATATATATATATATATATATATATATATATATATATATATATATATATATATATATATATATATATATATATCAGTATTGAGGGCCAAGGACAAAATGGAAGGGGGGGCCCACATTCACACCAGAATGAGAGAGAGATCATAAACATTGTTTTAGCCAATAATTCCATCACGCTCATAGAACTTCAAGACATAATTATTGATGACTATGCCAGTTTCAATAATGTCCATTAGGTTTCTCTGACAACAATAGGAGACATCCTGAAAACAACATCAAGTTCAAATCAAACAACTTGATCAAGTGCCTTTTGAGCAGAATGCACAGAGGGCCAAACAGCAGCTGCTGTAGTCAAGTGTGTCCAAGTCAAGTTCGAGTCACAAAGGTCAGAGTCAAGATCTGAGTCCATGTCAAAGTCCAGATGAGATCAGGAGTAAACCTTAAGACAGAAAAATACTATTTTCATGACCACAAAATTAGAGGAATTTAATTATACCCAACACTCTTCTTAGATGGCATGTAACCCATTGCTTTATTAACGGTGTGTGCAGATAAACAAAAAAATAATCATTTCAAATACAATGGTGCTTTATTAATGGTGGTCAGGTCGAGGAGGAGATTGGGCACCGGGGAGCAGCAAACTGCACAGAGCAGTGAGAGGCGGCTGCAAAACAGCGCTGAACTCAAAGCTAATGAATGTACATGAACGCGTCGCTGCAGCAGGCTTTGCTGGCCCCGATTCCCTTGAGGTCACATTAACCAATCAGATGGCTATTTTGATCATCTGAAAAATGTTATTTCAAGTTTCTTTTGAAGGAGGACGTTAATTTTCAGGAATAAAAAAACATAGTTGGACTCGGTCGAGCTGATACAAATATTTTGCGAGTCCAATGGCCAAGTCCGGGTCAAATGCCAAAGAGTCAAGTCCAAGACAACAAAAAACAGCTGTGCAGCATGAGCAAACGTAAATGTATACGTTTTTACGTTTTTTTAAATGTAAATTTACTGTACACTGACTAGACCAATGCTGAACCGATCTTGTCTTTTACTGTAGTTCAGAGAAATTACTCAAAGAAAGAACCAGTGTTTACTAGGAGTTGTACAAACTAGTTGACTCCGAAATCAGATTTAGAGTGCGATGTCGACTAGTCGCCACTATCCATGTGTACAGATGGATGCTGAGGAAATCCCGCGTGAAGTTATGTACATAGATGAGGCAGGGTTCAACCTCAGAACAGCAAGAGAGAGAGGCAGGAACATCATTGGCCACAGGGCAATAGTTAATATCACAGGGCAAAGTGGGGGTAACATCACCCTTTGTGCTTCTATTTCACAAAATGGTGTCCTCCACCTTCATGCCAAAATGGCGCCTTTCAACACAGATCACATTCTCACATTTTTGGACCAATTGCACAAACCTGGTCACAGTAAATAACCAGATGCAATAGGTTGTCATCTGGGACAATATGTCTGCTCTGGTGCAGAACTGTACCTTCCCCCAATTTCTTCATTTCTAAACCCCATTAAAGAGTTTTTCTCAGCATGGTGGCGGAAAGTTTATGGTCTCCGGCTCCAGGATCAGGTGCCCCCATTCCGGCCATGGAAGAGGCTTGGGAGCAAATTGATGCCGCAGCTGTGCAAGGACGAATCCTTCATTCACGACGTGTCTTCCCATGTTGTCTTGCCAATGAGGATATTGTCTGCGAAGTTGACTAAATTCTTTGGCCAGATCCAGTTAGGCAAATGGATGTGTAATATTGAACTTATGTTATTCCGATTTGTGTTTTGTGTTGTTTTTTTACTTTACAATACTTTTAACCTGTGCTGCTAGTACAGTATATTTCACTATTTTCTGAGTTGACAGAGTTGGGACATGTTTTGTTGTGATTGTATATGACTGATTTTGAGAAGGAGAAATAATACACATTTTCCATAGTCTTCAGCATTGAGCTTGTGTTGTGTCTGAATATACCATGTACATTTGCACTATCCATGTGTACTTTGCTTATAGTAATCTAATCACTGAGAGGTACAACAGCCAACAGCCAGTGTGTTATAAGTTCCACACAGCAGTGTGGAACTCATTCAAACAGAATTAAGCCTAATGGTGTGTGTGTGGGTGTGGGTGTGCGTGGGGGTTTCATGTGGTAACATGATATGGTTTATTGTATATGAATGAATGTGTATATATTTTTTTACAAAAGTGTTGCATTTTGCACAGGATTTAAGCTGTTCTGCACAGGGGCGGAGGCATGGGTGGCCCTGTGCACACCCAGGCCCACCCATGGCTCCGCCCCTTTGCAGAAAAGATTGACAGACTGCCCACCCACCGAGATTCATGAAAAAATATACACTTTAAAATTTTTAGTAAATTATTGAATTATTTTTCAATTTGTGTTTTGTTGTTTTTTTATTTTATTGAATATTAAGAATGGCATACGTAATTATGGTTGTCTAAGGAAGATCTGAACTTCATATTATTCAATTTGTCATTTTATTTGAATATACGATGTGTCGGGAAAAGGAGGATTGTGCTCAGTGAGGGAAATATTTAGGTCCACCCTGATTTTTCCAGGCCCACCCATTAGCCACGTTCTGGCTCCGCCCCTGGTTCTGCATCTTGTGTGTGTGTTTGTCCTAATTGTGTGTAGGGTTTTGAAATTCTAAGCCGTGTTTTCTAAATCGTGCTCAAGTAATTGTAAAAAAAAAAAAAAACGGTAAAATAAAACATTTACCAACAGTCTTAACAAATGACAAAGGTTTCAGATGCACCTCACACTTATTTTTCTTTTTTGCCATTCAAGTGTTAAAAAGTCAATCACTGTCAATAATAAAAAGGAAAATATTGAAACACTCTACCTTAACATTGAGTTACTTCAAATAACATCTGATGTATATAGTCTTTGACTTTTATCATAAAGCCTTGTCAAGGCTGGTCCTTCTTT
Organism: Filicampus tigris; assembly: GCF_054856515.1. Taxonomy (NCBI): domain Eukaryota; kingdom Metazoa; phylum Chordata; class Actinopteri; order Syngnathiformes; family Syngnathidae; genus Filicampus; species Filicampus tigris. The sequence goes on along the minus strand of NC_141218.1, from coordinate 31,311,505 downwards.
TGTAATGAATGTGATGAAAAAACTGTGTGTGAAAAAAACAAATCAAAAGAAAACGTAAATTCTTGAGTGACGTGTTGACATCTCACCCATCATGTATGTTGGTGGTCTATGACTGGATTTATGACTTGTCTCAGCCCACATATCATTTGCAAAAATATTTGTTTTTTCTACAAGAAAGAAAGAAAAATAAAGACAAGAAAATCTGCGAGAACGCTATGATATAGTGGCATTGCATGTCATTACATTTGATGAATCCTCCAATCAAAATATGCCCCCTGGTATCTGGAGATTACTATGACACATGATGTGATATATTAAACAGTGTTATAGTCCATTTCCACTGGCTACTCTCAGCATTCACTCACTGTTTTCTTAGGAACTACTGTTACTGGTTTCAAGAAAAATCCCAGTAGTGTGTTTGAATAGAGGACTAAGTGCAAACCCAGTGTAGATTTTGACCATCATGATGGTAATGATAATGATGTGATCTTATTGTTGACAATTTTAACCTACATCTTAAATCATCATTAGATTCAGTAGCTCCACTTTTAATTAAAACAACAAAAACAAAGACTGTACCCCCGTGGAGAAACAATGCTATCAAAATATCAAAGAGAAAATGCAGGAGTGCAGAGAGGAGGTGGAGAAAAAGTAAACTTACAGTACACTATGAAATTTTATGCGAACAACTGAAATCTTACAATAAAACAGTAAAACTGGCAAGATCTTCCTATTTCTCAAACCTCATTACAGTCAATAAAAACAACCCCTGGGTTCTCTTCTCCACCTTTGAACTTTTAACTAGTTCTGATTTTAATAAGTCCCCACAGAGACCAACAGATGCTCTCTGTGAGGACTTTGCAGACCACTTCAGAAGTAAAATCGATGACATAAGATCCAGTCTTTTAGCCCGTCAAAACACAAGTTTTAATAAACCCGGACAATCATATTTACATGAGGAAACACTGGAAAGTTTTGCCCTGGTTGATGCAAGGACACTTGTTCGAGTTTTCTCCCAGGTAAACCCAACAACCTGCCTTTTGGATCCAATTCCCACATTTCTTTTTAAGACGTTTTATGGATTTTTTGAAGAACAAATTTTAAATATAGTCAATTGCTCTCTTCAGACAGGCGTCTTCCCCGCTGCCTTTAAAACGGCGGTGGTGAAGCCCCTTCTGAAGAAGAGCGGTTCTGACCCGAGCGTTTTTAATAACTACAGACCCGTATCCAACTTACCGTTTTTAAGTAAGATTTTAGAAAAACTGGTTTTCATCCAGTTGAATCATTTTTTAAATACAAATAATATTTTGGAGAAATATCAATCTGGTTTTAGGATGAACCACAGTACGGAGACTGCTCTTTTAAGGATCTTAAATGATATTAGGTGCACTGCAGACGTGAGAAAACTCACAGTCTTGGTGCTACTGGATCTAAGCGCTGCTTTTGATACAGTAGATCACCAAATTTTATTAAATAGACTTAAAAATCTAGTGGGCATCTCTGGTACTGTTTTTGACTGGTTTTATTCCTATCTCACAGACCGATATTTCTTTGTAAGTATGGATACTTGTTCCTCTAAAACTCATGAAATTAAATGTGGGGTTCCTCAAGGTTCGATTTTAGGCCCCTTACTTTTTAATCTTTATATGCTTCCCCTCGGGGATGTCATCAGGGGACACGGCATCAGCTTTCACAGCTATGCTGATGACACGCAGCTGTATATTGCCGTGTCTCCTGATGACACAGGACCCATTGATACCCTTTTAAATTGCATTTTAGATATCAAGTCATGGATGGCAGATAATTTCCTACAGCTCAATGAGGACAAGACTGAGGTTTTAGTTATCGGTCCCGAAGGTCAGAGAGAGAAGCTTTTGCCAAAACTACACATTTTTAATCCCTCACACTGTGTGAAGAACCTTGGCATCATTTTTGACTCTGAGCTCAGTTTTATTCCTCATATTAAAAATGTAACCAAGATTGGTTTTTATCACCTTAAGAATATCGCCAGAGTCCGCCCGTTTCTCTCTCAGGCTAACACGGAAGTGCTGATGCATGCCTTTATTTCCTGTCGTTTAGATTACTGTAATGCCCTGCTCTCTGGCCTCCCGAAAAAGAGCATTTCACCACTGCAACTACTGCAGAATTCAGCCGCTCGGGTGCTGACGAGAACCAGAGGGCGGGAGCACATTACGCCAGTTTTGAAATTGCTGCATTGGCTCCCTGTGTGTTTCAGGATCGATTTTAAAGTACTTTTATTAGTTTATAAATGTGTTAATGGTCTTGGGCCATCTTATTTATCTGATTTGCTTTTATCATACCAGCCCTCGCGGATCCTGAGGTCCTCTGGCGCCGGCCTTTTATTTATTCCAAGGGTGAGGACCAAAATGCATGGCGAGGCTGCATTCAGCCATTTTGGTCCTCACCTTTGGAATAGCCTGCCAGAGGATGTCAGGTCTGCAGAGACTGTTGATATTTTTAAGAGGAAGCTCAAGACACACCTTTTTAGTTTGGCTTTCAACAACTTTTAAATAATTTATCTTTTCTTTTGATTGAAGATAATTCTATGTTTTGCTTTGAATGTTTTAAAGCACTTTGAGTTGCATTTTTATGTATGAAAAGTGCTATATAAATAAAATGTGATTGATTGATTGATTGAATGATCAGGGACTACATTTTCAAGTGAAAACACTGTAAAACATTGTTTCTGGAGGGCAGCAGAGCTGTGAAAATATGATGGATGCTAGAGCAGTGCAAGGTCATAACGTGAAACTAGCTTAACGCCCTGTGCCCAATGTTCTAAACTCCCATCCCTTTTTTCACTTCATAAGCAAGCTCTGTAAAGTCAGCCAATCCTGCTCCTTCCTCACCTCCTCCACGCCCCACACAAAAATGACGTTTGCTACACCATCTGTGTAAATAGGCATGGCTAGTTGAGCAATGGTGCTCTCTGGTTCTTACTAGATCCAGTGTGTCGCCAGCTAAGTGTTCACAATTGTGTGCGTAAGTGTGTTTGTGTGTGTGCATGTGTATGTGTGTGGTGTTTTGAAAGGAGATGGGGGGAAAAGTGAAGAACAGAGGGAGGAAGTTACCCTCTTACTGGACCCTTGCTGGTCTTCTGCCATGCCGCCTTTTCAACTGATTCCAGGGATAAAATCCTTAAGATTATTCAAAGGCCGGAAGAGGAGCTCTGGTTTTAATTGCTGTGGAAACAAGCACAAGATCTGACTGGATTCTCAACATTTTCATGAAGGGGGCCCACCGGCGCTTGCTTCATTTTGTAGGCTTTATGCATTTTTCTGTTTGTGTGTGCCTTTCGGAAAAGCGTTTGTTTGCTCAAGAGCTTTATTTACATTCGCAGGCACTTTTGGACGCACTAAATTGATTCCAGGCCCGTTCCTGGGTTGTGTCCATCAGCTTAGCCGCAGTCCACAAACACTCTGCACACAGCGGGTCCATTCTCGAGGCTCACTGCTCCGTTGCTTGCTGCCACATTAACACACTGCAGCCATTTTGTGGGAGTCTCCCAAGAAGCTTTTTGAAGGCTTGGGTGATTTACATGTTACACGTTAACCCTCAACTCTTACATCGTCTCCCAAATTCTCCCTCTACGCACGTAGCCGTGTCTCCTTCCAAGCGGCCTTCGCTTTTGATTATGCAGCTCATTCCTGAATGTAATTCAACAATGCAGTGAGCATTGCTGGAGCCCTCCTGTCAATAGACTGTGAGCTGCTGCATGAAACCACAGGCTGACCACTGGAACCAGCTCCAAATAGTCAGTGAAAGCACTCAACTGGAGCTCAGTGTGTACAGCCAAATTGTTCCTCATTGTTGTAGTTCTAGTCTGTCTTTCACCGGGCATGAATGCAAAGAGAGCCCAGCGTGTTTGTTGGCAGCCGTAAAACATATGTCCCAAAATGCCATCTCCAGTTCTCTCTTGGACTGCCGTCCGTGGAGATATGTGAATATCTATGCGGGAAGCCAGCCTCTCTCATTGATGTCTGATAAAGATAGAACCCTAAGAATATGTTCCTCCGAGGCTCTTTGGCCACAGCAGTTCCTTCAGGCAAAAGTTGACACACTCGTCCTGATGGCTACTTATTGCACAGCCAATGCACTCTCTGGTTCTTTGTGTCTCTATCCCGCTCACCTTGATAATAAGTTGTCTCATCCTCCAGAAAAAAAAAAGCAAAGCCTTCCAGTCACTCTTGGACAATCTGACAGTTGCGGAGGGTTGCAGGCCTTTTCTGTGAGCGGAGGAACTCCCCACCCTGAATGAGCCCCTTGCCATGGCTTCAGCACAGAATCGAGTCTTTGTACGCTTGACTTGTTCTAGTTTTTACCTCACTCTCTCGCTCACACACTTTCCACCTTTACAGCTCTACAAGGAATTTTCGTTTGAAATGTATGCCCCTCTTTCCACTTTTTATCCTCCAACTCCCTCACTTTCTTATTTACAATAACTACATTTACACTTATGTAAAGAGTGGAAATACAGTACATCAGAGTACATCAAATATTCCTTCCCTCACTGATAATTACAATGTGTTTACTTGTGTTTTTGTCTACTCACATGGTTAATACAATCTGTGGGATCAGAAACAAGCACCGCCAAACGAGTACTTTTTCTGGTACGTTTATAAACTCCATAAATTATGTCATCAACATTTACAGTACTTCTCCTATTCTCCTCATTCCGTCGCATAACAACAGAGAGTGTTTTGGAGGTTGTGAGTTCGAGGCTACTAAGAGAGTAGTGCTGTCCCATAGGCCCAAGGCACGGCCTGCTCGGTTTGTCCCGTTTGTGTTGGCCCAGCACTCCCAGTCCCTCCGATCACCCCTGTGGTCAGCCTGTGGGTGTGGAGGCAGACGGCCACATTCCACGGACGGAAGCATCCTGCATGGCTCCCTCAGTTGCTTCTCAGCTCTAAGTCAGCAATGTCATGGGACAAATTACTCTGGTCAAATCAGAGAAGCAATATAATTTGGCCAGAGCGTTGCACAACGAGTCAGTAATAACAGTTGCCCCACCATACACATACACACGACCACCATCAGATGACACAAAGGCAATGCATTATAGAGCTATTATCAACTTTCATAGAGAGAGAGAGAGAGAGAGAGAGAGAGAGAGAGAGAGAGCCTTTCCAAATTTGCTGAGTGTAACATTCACTTTGTTTTGTTGATATGAGATAAATGATCAAATATTTGCTTTACCTCAGACTCTTTAATATCGTCTAAGATGGTAATTCTTGTTGAGAACCTAGATCAAATTTGACCTGCTTTGGCGTGTTATGTGCACACAAGGTCTGCCAATGTAACAGCAATGTAAACCATCTCTCCAATTTCATAAGAAGCACCTGTGTTTGGAGACTTAACATTCCACATACTTATCTAACCCAAAAAAGCCTTTGTGCATAGCGCACATGTACCGAATAAACTGTACTGGACCATGAAGGTACACATTCACGAGAGGGGTTATAACAATCATGTCATCTGGCAATGTTCACCTTCATTGAAAGGAATTAAGCAGCATTTAAGAAATACATTTACGATATACTCACTGTGAAACATTTAAAGTTTAGTTTAGTTTAAGTTTACATTTATTTAAGTAATATTTTCAGAGAAACACACCTATAAGCAAAGGTAGACAATTTACTACATTTTGCTGGTCCGTCATTCGTCATCTGTCAGCAGCCTGGGCACCCATCATCAGTCCGTCATTTTTTCAATCCTAACCAAACCTTAATCATCAGTCGATCAGTCCGTCATGTTGTTTTTACCGCACTTCTGTCATCGCTTCCGTCAGTAGTCAGTTTCACTGCTCAGCCAGTCTATCATCAGTCCATCAGTCCGTCAAAACCCCCACACCCCAGGAACGGGACGGATGGATGCCCATTTTGGGGAGAGAGGATGGGAAGTTTTTTAAAAAGGACTGACTAAGCAAGGTCAGAAGTGGGCTTTCGTCCGTCCCTGTAATCGTCCCTAAACGGGTCAAGCAAGCTACCGACTGACGTCTTATGTTGGATTCTTTTAAAAAGCAAGACCACTGTTCTCTTCTGCAATACCACGGAGCCACCTTTATTAACTGCCTGCACAACACTGTAGAGCTCTTTTTTTCTTTTCATGTGCGTTACCTGCAATAACATTGCACTCAGGCATAGTCTGCCCTCTAGTGTTTCAACACATGTGATACCATGGATTACGCCACAGGATGCCCATATCACTGACGAGGAAAAAGGTGGCGAGTAATTTTGTTTGTGAACTAACTGTTAACATTTAGTAAATACCTCATCCCTTTGCATGCGAAGTATGTCGACGGAATGTAAGGACAGAAGCCCTTTAAAAGAACAAGGAAGGATGTGGTCGGAGGACGGTTATTTATATGAATAAGGACGGTGGAACGATGACAGAATGGTACCCAGGTCGCGGACGGAGGACGGACCGGCAAAGCAGGGTAAAGTGCCCATCTTTGCTTTGGACATGATTCACTGTAGCTTTTCACTACATGTTGCCATTTTGGATACATAGCTTGCTTGTTGCCTCAACTACAGACTGTACAGAAAAGGCCTCAAGCTCTGTCAAGAAAAGTCCAGACTCCCGTCCCCTTTAGCCCCATTTCCTTTTGCACAGGCAGACCACCACATGAATCCACATGCATCCATGCATGTGTATACAGACACTCCGCCACTCTTTGACCCACTCCGGGGATCCAAACAAACATCCGCTCACCCCTCAAGACCGCAATTCCTTGACCTGTCCTGCTCCTGGGGACTTGTGGCTAAAGACAACATAAAGTTGGAGCTTAAATGCATCAGCGGCTGTTGGTTTGCATGTGAAGTGCCTGCCTGACTCATTCACAGCCAGGCACAGCCAGAGCGTTGCCAATCAGTGCGTGCACTGCCGACCTCTCCCTTGGCTTGTAACTTGAGCTCAAATGGCCACAATAAAACTAGCGGGGGTACACTAGCAAGGTGGTGCCCTTGGTGGTGGGATCGCCTCAGAATGGAAAGTTTGGTCACATTAATCCCACACGGGATTCTAGCTCTATTGTGGCTCTCTCTTTATCCTTCTGTCTGACTAATTGTCTCTACATGTTCACTGTCGTGACTCCTGCCTTAAAGGATTCGCTCTCACTCTTTCTATGCACATAGGCACAGGTGTAGGTGACTAATAATACCAGGTATATTGCTAGGTCCAACCCTGCGCTCGACTGTTAGGGATTTAAGTTAGCATAGTGTTCTGTCCCTGTGGAGTTGTTTTTTAAGCTTGCAGAACAAGGCCCCTCTGTGGACCTGCTCATATCTTTAAACCAGCAGGAAGACTAGGGGTCTTTTTTCACTTTACACACACAATTGCAAATGTTAGGCACTCAAACATAATGCTTTCTCACTGGACGTTTTTTCTAAGAAGCACTCACAAACAGCTTAATGCCAACAAACACACTTGCTTCTTCCCTCCTTCTTACCCGCAGGGTGTACAAGCTGTATTGAATTGCACCTTGAGCTTAATTGGCTCGGCATTACGGTGCACTGCTGTCGACAGTGACAAATCGTTCTTTCAGAGCCTCAGTGAATGTCTGCCCGATGCCATGTCGTGAGGAAGCCGGGGAAAGCACACAGGAGGGGGAGAAATGTTAATTATCCCTCTGGCCCAAGTTGAAATGATGTCGTAATTGCAAAGAAATTCAGAGGAGGTGCCGTTTCAAACTTTGGAGTTGTATTTATTTGTGCCGTTGCGCTGTTGAAAGTCTTCGTCCTGAGCACCAAGGAGCGACCCTCTCATATGTTCAAGGAGGGCATTCTGAATTCTGTTGACTGTTTCGAACTGCTTCCTCCGATTGCACGGGGGTTAAGAGACACCCTTTCTTCCCACACGGGAGCATATAGGACACAGATCCGATTAGACAGCTAAATCCGTTTGGAACTTTGCATTATTTTATGAGCACAGATGTGACAGTGTGTGTGCACATCCATCTGGCACTAGCTCATTGTTGGCATGCTGAAGCACAGCGCGCCTTATTGCTGATATCCGACCGCCCTCTCTCATAACTCAGCCTTCTTATTAGTGTTTCTCTCTCCCACACTCTCACGCTCACGTAGACATACCCACATGCGCACGGGAGGGAAGGCTTCTGCTCAGTGTCAGTAGGAGCACAGCTGTGGATGCGGAGCGATGAGGCAGCTGTGAGTAAGAGCGCAGAAGCAGGTGACTAAATCCCTGCAGCATGCACAACAGATGGACAAGGGAAAGTGCGGTACAGGAGCTGAGGGCTAATCTATGATTAAGAGAAATATAAATCATACTTTAAATACAGCTTTTACTTACTCTAATAACCTCGACCGAGTAGTAACACCTGAGAGTTTTAGCACTTGTTACACAGTGAGAATTGATACAGTGAAAATGTTCAATGTGTTGCTGTCTCGCCACTTCTTTCACTATTGCTTCACTGTCCTCTATTTGCTTAATTTGAGGTTTGCATTTTCTCAATGTGACCCAAAAAGGGGTTTTGCTTAAAATATGAGCGAGCTGGATTAAGGGGATGGTTGAAGAATAACATTCCAGTAGAAACGTGAATGTATTTAGTTTGCATTTTGTTTTTGTTTCTTGCACAGATCATAATGTTGTCAAAGTGGTTCCTGTCCACAGGGATATACAAAAATGCTGCAATACGCATGGTAGGCCAAAGCATACTTAGAGGCAATGTTCCCTCTAATTTTCCATGCGTCTGGGCACTCACACAAACCTTCCTTGTACCACGGTGAGCAACACCAGACATTCAAACGGTGGCTAAACCAGTATCACCTCTGTCCAAAACCTGCAATTAGATTAAAGTACCCGATATAGGTATGTTACAAAAAAATTAAAACCACCAATATATCATAATAGAGGATATCATTGAATAGAGATTTGTGACAGGGATAAATGAGACCAAGTTTGTAAGAATTGGTTAAGGAGTAAGGATTTTATGCCACATCTTATGTCATGAATCATCCCAAATTGTCTAGAAATAATGAAAGCAAATTCTGCAATAATCATAATTTTTAATAAATTATAGCTTCAATGTTTGCAAGTTTATAATACAAAATATAAGAAGTTAAGAGTGTCATGAGAGAGGCTTCATCAACAATATGTGAGTTTAAAAATGGTGTAAAAGTTAAACTATATTAAATGTTACATAATGTTTTTACCAGAGATGGGCACTTTATCTTATTTTATCTTATCCGTCCGCGACGTGGGCACCTTTCCATCATCGTCCCTCCGTCCTTATTCATAAAAATAATCACCCTCCGACCCCATCCATCCTCGTTCTTTTAAAGTGCTTCTGTCCTTACATTTTGTCTGCGCCCCCCCCCACAATCCAAAAAAAAACAAAACCCCCAAAAAAGCGTCCGTCCATGACGCTGTGGGAGAGATGCTAACGGCAGAGGTTTCATAATTCATAAGCAATATTTAAAGCAGAAGTCAACCCAAAAATATGAATAAAAAATAAGAATATGTTCTATGCAAGCCCGCTAGTTGAAACACGGCATTCTGATAAATATTTGCCTTTGTGGAATAAGAGTTAATCCACCTGTTTTTAGCCATCTCTGGGGACGGCCATTTTGTCACTTCTGTCGACTGAAAATGACATCACAACTGCTCAGGGCTCAGGTAACGACCAATCACGGCTGACCTGTTTTCTGAATGGTCGTTACGAATTTGTTTGGGTTGATTTCCCCCTTTAAAGCTCATTAGATGGCTAATTTCCTATTCACATCCATTTAACGGCTGGGAGTATCGTGAGTGGATTGAATTGTTTACAACGTTAAGTGTCAACCGAGATAGCTGTGAGTACAATGTTACTGCAGGGAATACACATGAAAAAGAAAGAAAGGACTCCGCAGTGTTGTTGCAGGCAGTTCATGGTCTCACAGCAGAGAACAGTGGTCTTGCTTTTTGAAAGGCTCTAAACACCACAAGGACATAGTTCAAAATAGTCTGATGCAAACTGCCTCCAAAAGTTGTGTTTGCTTTCTCTCAATTATGTTGTGGAATTTATTACGCAGGCTTATATAAATATGTCTATCAAAATATATATGCAACTGTTGGCTACATGGCACTCTTACCCAGAAAGTCCTTTGATTCCTAAAGTCCAAAAACTTTGAAGCTTGGCATCAGGCAGCCGTTTAGGGTTTGCGTCATCTCACCACTTTACTTTAAAATTCAACACTTGCAGTGAAACATGTTTTGCGATGCAGTTTGTGTCTACAATTAGACATCTGGTTATACAGTGTGCTTGGGTTTTTGTAATTCTCCTAGTATGACATTGTTGTTACAGCTGTGCAAGACATCATACAGAAGGACAGACATACCACACATGTTTTTCAGCTTTGTGACAATGTTGCGTCTAAATGTCTTCATCCTTCCCATCCTTTCCTGCTTCTCACATATTTTTCATCCTTTCATCCCTTCCCATCACCCACCCATCTCCGCTGTCCCTATTTTCATCAACTCCCCTCTCAGACCTGGCCGATAACTTGGCAATGGATGACTTCACCTTCCAGGAGCAGCTTCTGACGCCTCGCTTGGCCACAGCTGGAGTTGGATACATCCCTTCACCTGGGACTGCACTGCAGAGCGTCGACCTGGTCCTGACGCTCCCTGCCAGTCTGTGTTTCCTTCTTCTGTGTCACCACTGACCGTCTGTCCTGTGCACTCACATGAACGCATTGCAAACTCTATAGAACAAGAGAAACTCTTTTCAACTTTTTTTTTCAAGAAGCACAGTTCCAAAAAGATTTAACAAAGCATGAGGATCAGACAATGCTCCATTCTCTTTTGGGATTTGGGGTTTTTAAAGCACAACTGATAAACTTACATGATGTAAATAAGGAACCTGTTGTCTCTGCTTCTCCATGATTACCGAATGAGAGTCCTTCAGTATCCCCACTCTGATTTTGACATCCAAGTCCCCCCCTTATTACTGAGCATCGTCAATGACCCGCGAGTGGAGATGGGAGGTCTGTGGAGATTTTTTTTCCAAATGCTCCCTGTCTTTGGCTTCACTGATTTGCCTTGCAGGCACTAGATGTCACCCATGAAAGTGAAAGGTAAAAACCCACATACAGTGCTGTGTAATGGCACACTATCATCAAATGCCACAAAAATGTCTCATATATTTCTCTCTTGTTGTTTGTGTCCTAGAAATAGCCAAATAATTTCAGATTGGCTGCTCTTGCCGGCCCATTGCCTAAGCGTATATGTACAAAATGTCTCCTGCTACAAACTGTACTGTGGAAGTTTCTCTGTGTTGGTTCCATGTTTACAAAATATCATCATTTGAAATGTTAACATATTTGATAGGCCACAGGGTGGATTGTAAAAAACTGCTGGAAAATAATATTACAGTATTTCGGATGCTGTCAAGCTGGAATTGTATATACATTTTTCGATGTGTAATGTGTGAACATTAATTGCCTCCACCAAACACAAAGTGTATCGAGGATTTTTTTAATCTATTTAAATATTTATTCATTTTTAATGACTGTCTGTTCGCCCGCAGTTTTTGGTATCTACTTGGATGTTTGATGGTAGTTCTTGATAGCATGTCCCCATTTAATTCAAAACAAGTCACACATTGACAACGTTGTAAATAATTATGAACATTGAAAATACCCTTTTGTTTATTAAAGACGAATCTTTCAAACCACATTCGAATCGCATCACATTTGAAAAGCCATGTGTATGGTGCATTGGCCTTTTAAGAGTTTCCTGCTACACTGAAGGTACATAGACATACAGTACATATGCCTTGAGCGCTGAATCACACCAAATCAATGTATGCATTTTTTCTATTGTTTCTACGTGTTTACAGCTACACATGTATGTAACTTTGTTACTGCAATGATAAAGATTAATATTCAATATTTCTGTATGTCCTTAGATATAGATGTGATGTGTATGTTTTCTGAGTGTAGAGCACTGAAGTTGCACTGAAGCACTGTAACAGATTTTGATCTTTTTATATTCAGTGATTTATATCAATTTGCCATTGGCAATCACAAGAGAAAAGCTCTTCATTATTCCTTCATAGTATTAGCGCCAAAGTCAACAAACTTGGTTTGCAAAACAAAATTGCAAACGGCTGGCCAAATACAACTAAAATAATTGTTCAGTCTCACCTGTGAAAAGTAATCCTATGAGCTCTGGCTTTGACTGTAAAACAGCTGTCCATCTCCAAGCTGCACATGAAAGAGAAATCGCTTCAATTTTTCACTGCCAATATGGTGGCGATGTCGACACCGACGTATGATTCAGCTATCAAAATGGTGTCAATGGGCTCTATTTTCGTAGGCAGCACGCGTGCGCCTGGGTTGAAAAAGTGGCGCGTCTTGATTTTCATGCCGTTGTAAGCCTAGTTTAGCGTCTTTGGGAATTTGGCAGACCACGCTGCGCCAAGCGGGGCGTTCCAGCCTTTCACACGCCCTCGGTGCACCTGACAATTTGGTGGCTAAAAGTAGACTAAACTTTACACCAGCTGGAGGCAGGTACACACGGACACGGGTTGGAAGGCACTCATCAAGTGCCCACTTCACAGTGGTGATCTGTGATCACCCTGGCATTCATCATGACATCATCCACCTGTGGAGGTCTGCTTGCAGTTCCATGCAGTTGCGCACTTCGATCTTCTGCATGGACTCCAGGGAGTCTATTTCTGCTTCCGCGATTGTCAAAGACTGACTGCGCTCATCTGCGAAATTACCAAAAGGAAGAAAACTCACCCATGCGCACTATTACACGCTACTTAGCGCAAGACTTGCGCTGGGCACAAAAATTGAGCCCTATGTGTATGTCTATGGTGAAGGCAATGAACATCATTGATGTCATAGACGTCAGCAGTACTGTAGTAGAGTATCTCACCAATGTCAACACAAGGCAATGGAATGTGCAACAGTCACAGCATTTTCACTTGCAGGAGCTGTTATATGCACTCTCTGAATGTATATGTTACGTTTAGAAATATTTTTAATTGAATGGGTATTTTTTTTTGTTCATTGAAAGCTTTGCTAACCATTTATTTTGGTTGTTTCATTTGTAATGCAGCTGCCTCCAGCCAAATTTCAAAAGTGTGAAAACTTGCACTTATAGTGCACTTAAAGTTGCTGCCACTAAAATGACTTTATGTGTGGACTAGACTGACAACACTTAATAAAAGTGGTTCTTGTCCCTGTTGACACACCATAGATCAGTGGGCTGCAATTGAAAATTGCAACAGTATTTGTTATGAGAAAATGCACATGTGTCCAAACAAATGGTTTCTACATTCCTACACTGATCTCCATTTTCAAATACGGATTGGGAAAAGTGACATTTAATTTCAATGAATGTACTAAAAATGAACAATGAATTATTTAACATGTATGTAAATGTATGTCTAATGTGAATAAATACCTGTTGATCATTCTGTTTAAATAAATTCATGATATACCATTTAACATCGTCATTAAAAGGAAAACATGACCAAAATGAATGGATCTATTTTACGAAAGAGCCAAACACATCCAGGCACCATGTTTCACATCGGCTAAACTGCATGCCTTGTCAGATGGTGCGTTTAATCACTTCAAAACAAAAAAATTAAAGGCGGCAATTTGGGCAAACAACAGCGATTATCTGACCGTGTCAAAATTCCGTAATGGTGCCCAGTGTTATGGGACATGATTATTTTACTCTGTCCTTCCCACTTACAGTGGGTACGGAAAGTACTCAGACCCCTTGAAATTTTTCACTTTCTATGTCATTGCAGCCATTTGCCAAAATAAAAAAGGTTCAGTTTATTTCTCATTAATGTACACTCAGCATCCCATCTTGACAGAAAAAAACAGAAATGTAGACATTTTTGCAAATTTATGAAAAAAGGAAAACTGAAAAAACATATGGTCGTAAGTATTCAGAACCTTTGCAGCGCCCTTCATATTTAACTCACTTGCTGGCCATTTCTTCTGATCCTCCTTGAGATGGTTCTGCTCCTTTATTGGAGTCCAGCTGTGTTTAATTAAACTGATTGGATTTAGGATTAGGAAAGGCACACACCTGTCTACTGTATAAAAGACCTTACAGCTCACAGTGCATGTCAGAGCAGCGGCACCCAAAGGCGTAAATCTAAGGGGGTCCTAAAAGGGGACGTATTTAGTCCGGCCGCGGTGAGGCATCCATTACACATTGGGTGCGGTGAGTCTTTTTGACAGCTACTGGCTCCTAAAGGGGCCGAATTTAGTCGGCCGCAGTAAGGAGGGAAGTCGACGGAAGCGCTAATGGAAGAAATGATAGATGGACCTGCCGCAAAGTGATTACTATTTGATCCGGCTTGACAAAAATGCGCATAGACAGACGGCGGAAGGGTACGGACAAACAGCGATAACCCGGCAAATTTTAATAAAATGCCCACCTCTGCTTGTATTGGACATTTGAATAAACACCATAATGATAATAATGCCTAGGTTCTATTTTATAATTATTTTGGGAACAGCACTTTCAAGGACTTGGAAAAACGTGTAAAATTTCAACATTAATTTTCCATCCATCCGGGACAGTGCATTTAAAAGGTTATATCTCAAAAAGTATGCAATTATTTATATTCATAGTTTAATATTTATTAAAGTGGATAATTAGGCCTTTCTTGACATGTTACATAAGTTTATAGACCCACTGGATGAAAAACTACACCCTCTTAAACAGTAAGGCGGTCCATGGGTGTCCCCTTTAACCCTTTATAGGGCACTCTTTGAAATACTATGACATTTAAAAAACAATCGACTTTAGAGTGTTATTGGGGGCCATAACCAGAGTTAGACTAAATCTAAAAAATAATGATAATTAATAATTCAGATCACAGCCGCGGTCCGCGGCCTGGTACCGGTGGTTGGGGACCGATGTTCTTAAAGCGGAAGTCAGCCCAAACATATTTTTTTCAAGAATATGTTCCCAGCAGGCCCACTAGTTGAAACAATTTTGAGTTTGTGGAATATAAGTTAAGCAGCAAAATGCACTTGTTTGTAGTCATCTCTGGGGGCGGCCATTTTGTCTTCTGTCGACTGAAAATGACATTGCAACTGCTCACAACGACCAATCACGGCTGATCTGTTTTCTGAATCTGAGCCGTGATTGGTCGTTGTGAGCAGTTGTGATGTCATTTTCAGTCGACAGAAGACAAAATGGCCGCCCCCAGAGATGGCTAAAAATGAGCGGATTAACACTTATTCCACAAATCCAATATTTATCAGAATGCCCTGTTTCAACTAGTGGGCCTGCCGGGAACATATTCTATATGTTTGGGTTGACTTCCACTTTAAGGGTCATGGAGTCATGAAACTTATCCTAGTTGACATGCGAGTCTTGGGGTACACCCTGGACCAGGGGGTCTCCAAGTTTAGTCCTCGTGAGACCCTATCCAGTCTGTTTTATATGTTGCAATGTTCCTCACACCTGATTTTAATGATTAAGATGATTATCAGGCTTGTGCAGTTTGTGAATCATTTCTAAGAAAGTCAGCCAGAGCCCTCATGTGACTCAGTATGAGTCATTGTCAAATGAGGACTCAGTGAATATTGCACATGCATTTGAGCGTTCAGGGTGTGTTGTTTTTTTAATTAAAACAAAAACAATATGTTCCGAATAGAACATGCATTGTTTGTAGGCGTTTGTGTGTTTATGCATTTTGTCAGAGCCACTTCAAAGTTCTCTTAGGAATCATAGTTTACACATTTGGCATTCTTCTAGCCCTCAAAGAGACACTACGATCATGTTTTCAGTTACAGTACATGTATAGTGTCTCTACTGCTGAATCTTAGCAGTTCATTTGCGCTCTACTCTGAGGCTACTACCTTGACCAGGGGACAGATGTATCTAACACTCAGCAGTGATAAAGGTTCATTAGCCTTAATTGTTTTTCTTTTACCTAAGAAAGTTACTCCCTTCCCTAACAAGGCCAAAGGTATAACACGCCCATCACTGTAATCACATTTGAAAATCCTTTTTCTCTGTCTGGGTGCTCTACTGTAACTTTTCACACCCTCGGGCCCTCCGTGCTGCAGATTCAGATGAAAACGCCAGTGTGCTCCAGCTGTGCTATTCTCCCACAAACTGTATTGCAGCTTTTTACATGGAAAACAGAAGCTGATAAGGAGATGAGCAAACGCTGACTGCAGAGAGAACAGCAGCCTACCCAAGGTGCGGTGGTGGGGGTGTTATATTCTGAATGCTAATGCATGGGAGGAGAAAGGGCAAATGGGCCTATTGAGATGCAGAGTTCATGTGTTTTCTTAAGGTAATATTGAGGCAATGTTGAAACAGCACACATTATGAGAGGGAAAGGTCAAATTGATGTTAGTCAGCAGTAACGCTGAGAAGATCTGACTGGTTGCATTTTCTGCCTCCAATGCGTATGTATTTTATGATTCGGCTATTCGAGTGACCGTCAAACCTTGCGTAAAATTGAGGTAACATTATAATTCGGGTTCTTCCATGTGTATAAGGTCCCCAGTCCAGACCAATTTGAACCAAGCTGGATGCTTAAATTCCTCTGTCAGATGCAACGCAGAAGACATGTCACGTCGCTCAGAGCTCATTCATGTCTAATTGCCATGGCACTGGACCATTTTTGGACCTTTTGTTGGCCTATTAAGAAAAGCACCGGGCCCACGCTCTCCCAAGCACACAACTCCAGCATCCTCCTCCTGCTGCTCGGCAACCCCTGGCTTCCCCTGCAGCCGCCACAGTCACACGGAATGAATGCAGCCGCCTGAGGAATGTGGACACAAAAGGAGGAATGTCATTTTGCTGAGTGCTACCCCCAAACCAATGAATGTGCGCACACACACAGCCCACAAGTCAGGCTTGTTTAAGCATGTTTAAAAGCAGCCATATAACTTCCTGATATGCATGTTTTGTTTTAATTAAGGGACTTTCTTAAATGATAAAAATGCAAGCTGCAATTTATCCCCAAAGCCAATATTTAAGACCAAGCTCATGGTTGAAGGGTATAAGTGAAGTAGTAGCTGAAGAATTTGGGGAATTTGAATTTGAATAAAATGTCTTTCAGACCATTGCGTGAGTTTGAAACCTTGAATCTGTTTGCTTACCGAAAGTAACTAGCTGCAATAAGAAATTGAAAGTTGGAGGCATCACAGCAGAGGAATCAAAGCTCTCCCACAGGTCCAAAAAATATGAAACATAACAATAATAAGAAAAATAGTAGTAAGTCCTTGAAAATGTAAACATTTAAGTTCCAATGCTATTTTGGTATTATTCTAAACAGTGTGTTTGCTTTCTTCTACCTTTTCTGTCTGAGACAATTTTCCTAATGGTTTCTTTCAACAGAAAGTAGACGGAATCCAGCTGTATGGATATATGGATCAGTATTTTTATCAACAATTAACTAAAGATCAAATGTATACATTTGTCAGCCTGATCTGTGTTTGTGTGAAGTAGAGGTGGAGAATTTGGACTTCACAATTACTGTAACACTAGGCGGATTTTAAACAAACCAAGATGAATTTAATAATAAAAGCTGAACTGAAACAACACCTTTGGACAAGAGCCGTCCTCAGTTTCATGTGAGTAAATCTCCATCAAGAAATAAATAAATAGGCTATATGTATATTATAAACTTTAAAAATACAGTGTATTTGTTTTCACATGTGGTCAATCTTTAAAGGGAAAGTCAACGCAAACATTTTTTTTTTCAAGAATATGTTCTACTGTATGCAAGCCCACTAGTTGAAACAGGACATTCTGATACATTGCGTTTGTAGAATAAGTGTTAAGGCTCAGATTGAGAAAACAAGTCAGCCGTGATTGGTCGTTGTGAGCAGTTGTGATGTCATTTTCAGTCGACAGAAGACAAAATGGCCGCCTCCACAGATGGCAAAAAACGAGTGCATTTTGCTGCTTAACTTATAGTCCTCAAACGCAAAATTAATCAGAATGCAGTGTTTCAACTAGCGGGCATGCTGGGAACATATTCTTCAAAAAAATATGTTTGGGGGTACTTCCGCTTTAAGAGGTACTAAAGGTGCCTCTGATAGGTTCCCTGAATAAGAAGAGTCTTATTTTAACAGTTATTACATTCAGGGTTAATGTTACATGACAACGCCCTCATGAAAATAAAAAAAATCACCAAAATGATCCTCTTTTACACACACCTGAAAACAACAGCAACAACAAAATAGTTATAAGCGTTATAAGCATGAACATTACTACAGTGTTATCATATATATTATGAATAATTTCACTGAAACAGAAGAAAGAAATTTCAACTACCGAAGCAAACACATACAGTATTTTGACCAAATGTCACTGTGACCTTGTGTGTTGCACACAAGGTCATCTCTGCAGAGATGTGAAAGAGACATTGTATACCACCTGAGAGGATACCATTAAGCACAGTATCAAAAGTCTGTTTACAAGGTTTTCTCGCGTGCATGTAAAATTAGATGGCGGCTACCTCTGACTATTTTGGGCCCAGCTTTGGCTGTTTAGCAGGGGTCACCAACCTGGTGCCCCCAAGAACTGCCCCATGAGCATCTCACGGACCTGTCCCAAAAACAACTCACCAGTGAAGGCGCATTGTGATTTTCTAGGAATGTAAATTATCATATGACAATGTAAACAATGGACGAGATCTATAGAAACAAAGTGGTGCATATTGGTATTCATCTGTTTCCTAATCATTGTGAGAAATTAACATCATCAGTATCTTTAGTCTTGACACTTTGTAAATGAATGCCATTTATTATGAATAATAACTGGGGCTGTCACGAACTAAACATTTCTAGGTTTGATTAACCTATTGATTATTCAAGGCAGAAATGTTTGTGTCGACCAATTTTTGTGTTCGACTTAGCTGAGTTAGCATATTCTTTTCCTCTGCCCTAATAATAATATATGATTCAACATATCGAGCAAATTTCTTATTTCAGAAGTGTGCATCAAACTGGTAGCCCACCAATCAATAGCCAAGGAGAAACCCCTCAGCTTCAAAAAGGTTGGTGATGCCTGCTCAAAAGGTTCTGGCTTTGACATCTGCAAAATTGTCATCATCTGTGTTGCACTCGTTGTCGCATATTAGTTTGAAGTAGAAGTGTCAAAATGAAATAGATGAATCAACACCTATTTGATTATCAAATTGAAAACTATTTTAATCAGGGAGTGATCGTTTAGAGCCACTGTTTAGCTTAAAATTGTCCAAATCCTCTGATTTCAGCCTCTCACCTCTGAAGTGTGTAGTCCTTCCTGGAAGCAGATTTATTGTCTTTTATGTTTAATCAAAATAAGACGCTTACAAGCATGCACTTTTGCATTGAAAAACAATGAAGAGCAAGTAACTGAATGAGTTTCATCAAGGTTGGTCAGCACATCAGTCCCTCTTGTGTGATATTACTTAATTGTTGTTGAGTTCTTTTAATCACTAGACAAACCAAATAAACAATTATAATTTGGTAATTAACAGTAAACCTGGAAATTTGTTTTGTAATATACTCTAATGCAAAATAAAAATGCATCCAGTTATTCGATTAATTGATAGAACAATCAATTCTAAAATTATTCAATAATGATAGGACAGCCCCAGTTGGAAGTCACTTCCCAAACAGGTGACAGCTTTTCTTTCCTGCCGGCAAAGTTACTTAAATGAGCGTACACCGAATGTTTTTGTTTTTTCAGTGGTGTCAGATGTTTTATAGCAAAGTGGCAACAAGTGTATAGTAAAGAACGATAAAATACTTAACAGAAAAAGGGAATTGATCCAGGCTCAGGCACCTGTGTAAATGATAAGAGAGGTACCAGCTCTTCTGAGGCAAGAAACACTCTGGCCCAGTGGGTCCAATGGTCATCTGTAGTACAGTACATTATCCCCATCCATCTGGATGAATGGATAGATAGAGCTAGAGTGATTTCAGGTTTTTGCTGTCTGTTGTTTCTTCCTGATATGTGAGGTGTTTGCAGGGTTCCCCTTTTAGACCCGTTCGGGTCACCGCAACCCCCCCCCAGTACTGGCGACCACGTGTCTTGCGGAGTCTACCCAAAGAAAAGCAGGCACTCCTGCTCCTGACTCCATCCCTGGTGTTCCTGCTCTCCACCCTCTTTGTCCCCGGAACTTCTCCTCTCTCCTGGGTGTCTAGTACTGTCTACTGTCTACCAGCGCCTTCAGCCTGCATCTGGATCGCAGTAGGACCATTTTACAGTCCGGTGTCCCGGCACGCAGAAACCACGCGTGTGGACAGAAGGCGAGAAAAAGAAACAAAAGAAAAAGGTCCCTCTGTCGTCGATTCTCCGCCTTGTGGTTATTACTGTCGTCGAAACGGAGGAGCCAGCTTTTGGGATTCTTTTCTGCAGTCCAAAAAGTTTTTCCAAACTCTTCCAAACTTTTGTTTGGGCTCGTCTGCGCGTTTTTAAACGACTTTGGAACTCAGCATTTTTCTTGAACACCTTCTCCATCTAAGGGAATAAGTTTAGAGTGCGTATTTTCCAGCAGTTTTCGGCGATTTTGATTTTTGCTCCCTCTCTGTTGAGTGAATGAACCGTCTGTTCAGCTGAAGGAAACCAACGCGTCTCCATGAGGAACATTGGCGTAGCTCATACTTAGATTACAGCACTGCTGGACTCATTTTGCACTGAACGATCAGGTTACTTTCTTGTTTTTTTGTTTTTGTTTGTCTGAAACTGACACAACATGAAGTCGCTACTGTTGCCGTGTGTGCTTAGCACGCTGGTCGTGTTTTGTGTGTCGGCCACGGCGGAGCAAAAGTCGAAAAACTGCAACGACGTTCGTGCTGCTTACAGCTCCAAAGGCTTCAACGTCAACGATGTTCCCAACACAGGAGTAAACGGTAAATTCGAAATATTGTTTTTGTTTTCTCTTTGAACTGTTAAAAAATTCTAGGATGAAGGAGTGGTTCTCAACATGGGAATCGGGGCCAGCTCAGAGCCACAGAGATCTTCTGGTCGTCCAGTGGTCGCTTAGTAGTTAGCCAAGAACATCTGAACACTAACATGATCCTTATTTGCTTCTGTCTACCATATAAACTATGATAATCAAAATTAAATAATTTCAAAACATGTTTTATTGGTTCCAGAGCAATTACAAAAGTGGTAGTTATTTAGTTACAATTTAATTTTCAAGATATTTAAGTCGAATGGTTGCAAGGGACAAGCTAACACAAGCTGCTTTGATGCCTTTTGTGACTTGGCGAGTGGCTGGCAACACTTCAGTGCTTCAGCCAGTAAATATAACATTCATTTAGGAAATACTTGAAGGCAATTCATAACAATGGAGAGGTATAATCAACACACACAGTGTGTTCCCCACTGAAAGAAGCCAGTCTGTGTTTATTCCCAAGCTTCCTCAGTAAAACTCCCAAGCTGGCAGGGAATTAGTCTAGCCTTTGCAGGTCGTGAGAACTGTTTTTCTGGATTTTCCATATTTAAAAAAAAATGTCAAAGTACTATTATGGTTTCTCAAGTGTGTTTATAATTCGCCATTCAGCAATGCATCGATAAAGTTAAAGCACAGACTTATGCAAAGTTAGAAAAACATGCAATTGGATCTTTGCCGACATAATATTAGTCCGAATAACCATTCTTTCCATTTACATGTCAAGTTTGACAAAAGTCATTGTTTTGTAAGGACCTTCAGATAAACTGTGTTATCAGACAAACAATTGTATCCAGGCAAAAACACATCCCCTTGGCATAGATAATTGTGAGGTAAACCCAAGAACTGGAAACAAATGGAGGCGACTTTTAAAGTGGGGGTTGGCGTGGGGGAGCAGAGTTGGGGTTTGAAATTCCACTGTGCACCGCATACTTCAAATCCCTTCCTTCTGTCATTTCCTTTTTATGGTGGTTAAATGAATATGCACACTTACCCGGACTGTTGGTTTAATTTAAATCCAGTTTGATTTCCACTGTCATTGCACTCTGCTTAACAAACACCCATTTCGGAAGTTGGTTATCCAAGCATGCCTGTGTCATTTTGATATCAACAATTTGCCAGGGGTTTTTCCATTTACTGTCATCTCATTTTCTTCACTTTAAACAAAGGGCGTGAACATTTGTTGTACTTTGTACAACTCTTAAGAATAAGGTGTTGTCAACAGCATTACTATTGTGAAATGTGACCTGTGGCTATTTACTTGAGTATTTTTGGGGAATAGTGACACAATTACATTTTGACCATTAACATGGTTGGCGTTGGGTGTAACTGTCAAATAAATAGAGTGCTGTTTGCATTTCATACAAGTTTAAAGACCCATTGTTTGTGTTGTGACTGTATGTCTTTGTGATGATAAATGGTATTGAGAGTACCCCTACATGTCCACATTGGTCAGGTTCACTTGCGCTGCATCCATGGCATTTGAAAGAAGGTTGTGAATAAAGTCAGATTTATTGTGCAGGTTTGCGAGCTACATGCATGCTTTTTCCTTTCAACAGATTTAGATGGTGTGTGTGTATGTCTGGGCATGAAGCACAGTCTCAACGAGTTCCCTTTGTCATAAATGGAAAGTGATATAATTCATCCATAGAGAGCGACAAGTCTCAAGGGTCATTGTCATTAAAGTAAGGAGTGTTCACAAACTGCTTGAAAAGATCAGCTCCAGGTTAAGAGTATTGTAAGATCAAAATCATAGCTTGAGACCTTATTCCAGAATAACTTTGACTTCTTTTTGGAGATTTTGGAGAGAGAAAACAGGTTTGCCAGGTGCTGGATAAGTACTTCTCGAAATATTTACTGGCACTCTTACTACACTGATAGTACATCAGACTAGTGGAATAGAGACAGGATTCAAAAACCTAACTTTTACAACCATGGACATCTTGTGTTATTGTTGGCACAGCGCAGCAGTAGGGTTGTTTGTTACCATTAATGTTACTTTGGGGGCTTTGTTGAGGCCCGACAAGAGGTACAATAAAGATGTTGTAATGCAGTAAAAGTGAAATGGAAACCCCAATTGCTTCAGTGTAGACCAAATTAAGTGATGGACAGTAACAGCAGGCCCAGATTGTGAATTCCTTGTTGATCACATGGGATCAGTCTCATTCCACGTTCTACAGCAAGGCCTAATTTCTTATCTGTTACAGTATGCGGTGATTCACTCGAGCCATTTCAGTTTAATGGAACTTTGGACATTTGCAAGGTTCATGTCATGAATTTTTCATCTTTTCAGTAGGGTTTGGCAATAGAATTGGCATTCGAGTGGGTGTGGAAAAGGGATCAGTGAATTTTTGGACTCAAATCACAACAAATCTTGGAATATTGTTGCTATCAGACTTGAATGTGATGGGAACTCACTCTGTGTGTTGATGTATGTGAGGAGTGTGCACGCATGGTGTGGAGGCTCGCTGCTTCGTAGCGAGATTCTGTGGACGTGTGGAAGCAGGTATGGTTTGTGTTAGCCAGCTACTGAGCATTAAATGAGATTGTTTGAAGCAGAACAGTAAATAAAGCCCATCTGAAGGCAGTGTATCAATGCCTCTGTCGTTACTTTTCTGCCGACCTCTCACTCGGAATCAGCAACAAATGAAGGGAGTTGGCCCCGAGGACAATGTCTCCAGAGCTAGCTTGCAGCTGCTCCCAGCCAACGAGGATAGATTTACAGCATTAAATGCAATCACCACTCCAGTCCTTGGCCACGGTATGGCAAGAGATCATGGTTAAATTAAGCAATTTTAAACAAAAAATAACTTTTCAAGAGTTAGTTAGTAGCAGCCAAAATGCACCAGCGTACTTTCATGTTCAATACACAGTTTTCAATTAAGTGAACGTTAGGCTTTGTGAAGTGCTTTGGCCACAGTTTGGTGTAGATCAGGGGTGCCCATTGCGCCGAGGGACCACCAAGGGAGTGTGGTTCGATTCCATGATATTAAAAAAAAAAAAGTAGATGCCAACCAATTATCCGATAGGAAATTTGCCACTTGATTTACGTACAGGGCAGCCAGTCTGTGCGGTGACGCATGTGCATACAATGGCGATATCTGTCGCAAAATAGCAAGTTGCCAATTAAAATACTCCAAACTTAAAGTGTAAAATGATTGGGGGACCAAGTAAGACAAGTATTTCCATACAGAGCGGGAGGAGGACCTTTCCAGAAAAAAAATGTGATGGTTTCAAAATGCGTTTGTTGGCTTGCTATTTTCTATCACTATAAGGGAAGAAGGGAAAGGTGGTGCGGCATTTTCGGGCTGTTGATAAAACTTTAACTAGTACCGTTCCACCGTGACTGATGGTCATTTGGAAGCATGCATACTCACTTTCAGCAACTACTCTCCGAACTATGCATCCCTGGCTGATTCCATTCGGAGCAAGTCTTCAGAGTAAAGTAAGGTAAAAAATGTACACTAGTTTTATTGTGCAATATGGGTTCCTCACTGGACATTATTTCTCAGGAATGTGTGTGATATAGTCTCCAAATACTGGAGAAGGAACCTTGTGCACACGAAGCCTGTCAGGCCATTTATTACCCAAAGGTCAGTATTTTAGCGGCCCTTCTAAAAAGAGGCACTTTGACCTAGTATTTTAACTCCAGTGATAATTAACTATTAAACAACCAGCCAAATGTATTGTCTGTCTCTCAAGATCAATCCCATAAAATTCAAAAGGCCCTCATTGTTTTATGTGAACCGCTTGTGAAAGTTGCTTTAGTGCTTTAATATCTATTCCCTTAACAATCAAAATTCTAATAAATCCAATGTTTTTTTTCTGACATTAAATAGGAAGCAGTTAAGAAATATACAATAATAATAAATAAAAGTACAATTAGGGCTGGACCGATAATTCAATATCAATATGTATCGCGATTGACACGTGATCGCTATTGATAGAAAATGCCTTTGATAAAACGTTCGATAGAAAAAATTAGAAAACCCGATTGCAGGTTGGTGCGTGATGTAGGCAGCGCGCATCCGCCTTCAAACAGGAAGTTGAAGCAGCTAACCCAACGAAGTATGCGTGCGCCATACTCGCGTCGCGCGAGCTAGCGGTGTAACTTCCAGAGCTGGGCACTTGACCATTTTTTGCCGGTCCGGCCGCGACCCTCCATCCTTGACCTGGGTACCCTTCCAGCCGCGACCCTCTGGCCATATTCATAAACATTGTCGGCCCCCGCCCCATTCTGCCCCCGACCCCAAAAAAAAAAAAAAAAAAAAGCGTCCGTGATTGACGTCACTGCGGGAGAGACGCTAACGGCAGAGGCTTTTTAAAGATCATTAGCTCGCTAATTTACGATTCGAACCCGCTGTGGACACGCTTCAAATGTGCCAATAGTACTTACCCAACTGCGTGCTTACTTGCATTGCGAGCCCCGGGGTTGGATTTTTCGTATTGTATAATTATTTGGGTCCAACAGACGGCCAGAAGTCGCAGTCAAGTTACTTATTTATTTTGCACACTTGCCCCCTTCCCGGCCTTCAAAATAAAAGTAGAAGACGCCAGAAAAAGTGCATGAACTCCTCCTTGATGTGCTAGCGTCTGAATATATTCGTGGACACAAATTGTTTTGAAACAAGTCGGGGGGCGTCGCTTCAAAAAGACAGCGACAACAATGCATATCGTGCCTGCTACAACCATAAAGGGACCGAGATGACTAGACGATGCATTTAATTTCATTGCGAAAACGATCTTGAAGGTGGCGGCTAAGGGGGAACGTGGGTGAGTAGCTTATTTTGTAATGTTTACTTTGCAGCAGCAGCAACGAGCTGCGTGGTGCATCCGTCTCCATGTGGGAAACTGTATGTCATCGCAACATGTGAGACAGCAACGTGCGCTCAAGCGTGTTTGTATTTCCTTATCGTCACATCACGTAACCCACGCCTCCCACCTGCAACTGGGGCATACCATTACAAGAGGGGGCGGGGGGGCAATACCTCAATCCCTATAACAGCGGTTGTCGCTCGCGCAGACACGGGAGTAGAAAGAAGCCTAAAAAGAAGCCTTTCACCGGGTAGGCTGAGATGAAATTTGGCCGCCTTGCGAGCACGTCACACGCATAAGGGCCGATTAGTGGGCTGGACTAAAATCAACTTCCGCTTCAATCAGCTTGGTCCAGCCATTTTTTTGAATTTGTCACTCCCAACCCCTCCGCCCCAAAAATGGGCATCCGGCCGGGCCGGAGGGTCCGACCGGTCCGGCCCAGGGACGGACTGCCCAGCTCTGGTAACTTCGTTCAAATAAATGATCAGTCGACTCAGTGCAACTCTTAAAATAAAATGTTATGCATGATAACCCGGTTAAACACCTCCAGATGGAGACATGGTGTACAAGGGAGTTCCCTGTCTTTGACATGCTAGCGCCAGTTCGCCATATCTGACCCTCGGCATCACACTCCAATTAAAAATCAAGCAAGTAAAATATGAATGGACTTTGGCAATAATGAGTACGCTAAAAAGATAAAGTAGTCCTAAGACAACGATAATGTATGCACTGTAAGAGATTATTAGTTACACTTACATCGTATGAACATTGAATGAAGGTTAATGTGTATCAACAATACTCCTTTGGGGTTGCACCTATTGCAAATAATTTACAATGCACCGGTCGAGGAGAAAATGCTACATGATGTACACAAAAACAGTTACAGTAACAATTAAAAACATTTATTTAAAAACAGTCAATAATCAATATTGACTGATATGAAATACATTGTGAGCACATTGTTTAAAGTGGAGTAATCTTTATATTCACCAGTTTATTTCACTCTTTAGTAGTTATGTTGACCTCTTATTAACTCATTAAGGACAGGAGCGCATAACCGCGTTTCTACCACTAAAGCTGGGAGCACTGTTGCGTGTTTCACCCTTTAAAGCCGGAGAGCGTATACATCATTTTCTTCTTTTAATCCAATTCTCGGACTCTTAGCCAATGAAATGCATCAGAATATACGTGACGGTGTCATGGGTTGTCGGAGGATATCCAGAATTCTTTTGAGGAGTAATGGCGGTCGCCGAAGCTCTGCTATAAGTCGCGGCAGTGATATAGACCAGTGTTTTTCAAACTGTGTGCCGCGGCACACCAGTGTTCTGCGAGATATTGTCAGGTGTGCTGTGGGAAATTATCTAATTTGTGTGCCTGCGCGGTCTAGCGCCTGGCAGCATAATAATGTCTTTACTACATTGTAGTACCATACCAGCAGGTAGCAGCAGCAGGTAGCTAATATTCTTTGTTTAGAGACAAACGAATTAGTGACGCATGTTTATCCAAACAGACCCATATTTCACACTAAGTATCAATATGAAACATAAAATACTTTTTTCTTTGTGTTTAATTCCTATTCAAGACATAACGCCATTCTTCAATGTTATTATGCTTATATAAATGAATATATTTTCTCCGGGGGGAGCATGGCTCAGTGGTAGAGTGGTTGTTTCCCAACCCGGAGGTTGTGGGTTCGATCCCCGGGAATTGTGACCATGTTGAAGTATCCTTGAGCAAGATACTGAAAACCCAGTTGCTGCATCATCAGTAGGTAGATGACGTACAATGTGAAGCGCTTTGAGTACCAGAGGTAGAAAAGCGCTATACAAGTGACAGTCCATTTACCATTTCGGGTCATTTTCAATAGTTAAAAAAATATATATTGAGAGACCAATATGATACTCATGATATACTTTTCAGTCATATCGCCCAGCCCTACTTGTATCACAATGAATTATCTGTTCCACTACATTACTGGTAGCTGGCTGCTTTTCACTGTCAACCTGCACCGGCTTCTCCAATCCTGGTTCTCTTTTGGAGCCACGGCAACATTTATGGGGTCAACAGTTTTCATCCAATGACTGCATAAAAGATTTCAGTTTCAACTAAGTGTACATTACTCATCCTTTTTATGCCATACACTCAACTTGCGAGACTGCCTTGTGAGGGACAGGCAGGTGATGTATGCCAGTGTAAGCTGGGTAATCACCATAGCAGCACAAGTAAATCATAAAGCACAAGATGCATGTATATAGAACAAGAGAGGGGAACTGTAAGCTCATGAAGTACCAGTACACTAGATGCCAAAATTGAGAAGTGCTGGTGCATACCAGTCCACTTGGAGCGCTGTACTTTTAAATAGACCACCCATGTCCACTCTCCTAGTACAGTAATGCATTTAAAGTTGCTATGGTTGAAACTTAAGTATTTTTTGGGAGGATTAATTACCAAAGGATCTATAATTACCTAAAGTAACCATACTCCCAAAAATATCTAAAATACTCAAATTTTGTTGTAGGCTACCTGGATATTGTGTTTTAACTGTACATATGAATTGAATTTGTCCCCCACCCAAAAAAGTCAAGATAAAACAATCAGATAGAAGTAGGTTAAACTTTGAGGACTTTCATGCCTTTAATAAAACAGCACTTAAACATTCACCAACACATTTGTCTCATCCCCATCCTCCATTCTGTCATCCTCGTAGCTCATGTTGCCGCTGGGCCGGTCGTAGCTCATGTTGCCGCTGGGCCGGTCGTAGCTCATGTTGCCGCTGGGCCGGTCGTTGCTCATGTTGCCGCTGGGCCGGTCGTTGCTCATGTTGCCGCTGGGCCGGTCGTTGCTCATGTTGCCGCTGGGCCGGTCGTTGCTCATGTTGCCGCTGGGCCGGTCGTTGCTCATGTTGCCGCTGGGCCGGTCGTTGCTCATGTTGCCGCTGGGCCGGTCGTTGCTCATGTTGCCGCTGGGCCGGTCGTTGCTCATGTTGCCGCTGGGCCGGTCGTTGCTCATGTTGCCGCTGGGCCGGTCGTTGCTCATGTTGCCGCTGGGCCGGTCGTTGCTCATGTTGCCGCTGGGCCGGTCGTTGCTCATGTTGCCGCTGGGCCGGTCGTTGCTCATGTTGCCGCTGGGCCGGTCGTTGCTCATGTTGCCGCTGGGCCGGTCGTTGCTCATGTTGCCGCTGGGCCGGTCGTTGCTCATGTTGCCGCTGGGCCGGTCGTTGCTCATGTTGCCGCTGGGCCGGTCGTTGCTCATGTTGCCGCTGGGCCGGTCGTTGCTCATGTTGCCGCTGGGCCGGTCGTTGCTCATGTTGCCGCTGGGCCGGTCGTTGCTCATGTTGCCGCTGGGCCGGTCGTTGCTCATGTTGCCGCTGGGCCGGTCGTTGCTCATGTTGCCGCTGGGCCGGTCGTTGCTCATGTTGCCGCTGGGCCGGTCGTTGCTCATGTTGCCGCTGGGCCGGTCGTTGCTCATGTTGCCGCTGGGCCGGTCGTTGCTCATGTTGCCGCTGGGCCGGTCGTTGCTCATGTTGCCGCTGGGCCGGTCGTTGCTCATGTTGCCGCTGGGCCGGTCGTTGCTCATGTTGCCGCTGGGCCGGTCGTTGCTCATGTTGCCGCTGGGCCGGTCGTTGCTCATGTTGCCGCTGGGCCGGTCGTTGCTCATGTTGCCGCTGGGCCGGTCGTTGCTCATGTTGCCGCTGGGCCGGTCGTTGCTCATGTTGCCGCTGGGCCGGTCGTTGCTCATGTTGCCGCTGGGCCGGTCGTTGCTCATGTTGCCGCTGGGCCGGTCGTTGCTCATGTTGCCGCTGGGCCGGTCGTTGCTCATGTTGCCGCTGGGCCGGTCGTTGCTCATGTTGCCGCTGGGCCGGTCGTTGCTCATGTTGCCGCTGGGCCGGTCGTTGCTCATGTTGCCGCTGGGCCGGTCGTTGCTCATGTTGCCGCTGGGCCGGTCGTTGCTCATGTTGCCGCTGGGCCGGTCGTTGCTCATGTTGCCGCTGGGCCGGTCGTTGCTCATGTTGCCGCTGGGCCGGTCGTTGCTCATGTTGCCGCTGGGCCGGTCGTTGCTCATGTTGCCGCTGGGCCGGTCGTTGCTCATGTTGCCGCTGGGCCGGTCGTTGCTCATGTTGCCGCTGGGCCGGTCGTTGCTCATGTTGCCGCTGGGCCGGTCGTTGCTCATGTTGCCGCTGGGCCGGTCGTTGCTCATGTTGCCGCTGGGCCGGTCGTTGCTCATGTTGCCGCTGGGCCGGTCGTTGCTCATGTTGCCGCTGGGCCGGTCGTTGCTCATGTTGCCGCTGGGCCGGTCGTTGCTCATGTTGCCGCTGGGCCGGTCGTTGCTCATGTTGCCGCTGGGCCGGTCGTTGCTCATGTTGCCGCTGGGCCGGTCGTTGCTCATGTTGCCGCTGGGCCGGTCGTTGCTCATGTTGCCGCTGGGCCGGTCGTTGCTCATGTTGCCGCTGGGCCGGTCGTTGCTCATGTTGCCGCTGGGCCGGTCGTTGCTCATGTTGCCGCTGGGCCGGTCGTTGCTCATGTTGCCGCTGGGCCGGTCGTTGCTCATGTTGCCGCTGGGCCGGTCGTTGCTCATGTTGCCGCTGGGCCGGTCGTTGCTCATGTTGCCGCTGGGCCGGTCGTTGCTCATGTTGCCGCTGGGCCGGTCGTTGCTCATGTTGCCGCTGGGCCGGTCGTTGCTCATGTTGCCGCTGGGCCGGTCGTAAAGTTTAACTTGGGTTGCTAGTTGCCGACAATTTAAAAACAAAATATTTTAAAAATTCACATCAAGTTAATAGTAGCATGACCAAATAATCTCAAAAGGACTACTTTACTTTTGGGCAGGGGTCAGACCAAGTCACATACACTGTATGTGCAAGTCACTGGAGAGGCAAATTTAAAGAAAAAAAAAGGCGCCAAATTTCAAGCAAGTCAAGTTATTTGTTAAAGCAAGTCAAAATCTTGCTCGGTAAAATGCATGTTTGATTTAAAATAAGTATAAAAGCAATTTTCTACTGATCCTACTACAAAAAGTACATACTTTCTAAAAATGAAAAACAATTATCTACACTTAAATTTAGAATGGACGTTAGTATTTTTTTCACACTAACATGAGTTGCACACTGTTAATGTTTTGATAAATACTGAATGAGGATGTAAATGTGTATCAGATTTTAAAACTACATTGTTTCAGGTGCCAATTTGTTACCCACATCTAATTGGTGTGTGCTAATGGGTGATTGCAAAGCATCAACTTTGTAGGTTGTTGCGTTGTGAAGTTGATGTCCATTAGTTTAAGGGGGTGCTGCCACATCAAATATGGCAGATACGCTCAAGACCATAAAAGTACTCTGCATATACACTATAGTGCGCTATGCTAGCAACATGCGGGTGACACCAGTGTCTTATGTTTTGATTAATAGAAGCTACTTTTGAAGTGCACAGCACTTCACCTCATTAAATCAAGGGCGAGGGGAACTTTCACATACGCAAACGGAAACGCCACAGTTAAACAGTTTTCACAAACCAGTGTTCATAATCGCTAGCTAAACTAAGGTTGGCTGACCTCTGTGGGTTTTGTAATATGACGAAGTTAAATGTTGTGACTCTTCGTCCCATGAAGTGCAAACCATGCTTTTGTCCGTCCCATTTTGTCAACGTTATGGACAAAATAAACCATTCAAATTAGTCATATCTGAGTTGCTCTGACGCTGTTGTTTCAGAGCTGGGCATTCCGTCCCAGGCGGTTTTGTGGACGGATGGAGCATGTGAAGTCTTTCAAAAAAGGATTGACTAAGGACGGAAGTGGGTTTTCCTCAGTCCTTAACCGGGTCAGATACCGACAATGAGTTTTAAATTTGATCTTTTTTAAAGACCACTGCACGTTCTCTTCTACGGAACTGCCTTCATTAATTTCATGCACAACGCTTTGTGTGCTTCCCAGTAGTCACATTGCATGTAATACCATAGGAGACAAACACACGCCTGTATTTTTATGTGTAATCCGGGATAGCAATTTTCATTTGTTGACATTTAGTACCTTATCCCTTTGCATGCAAAGTATGTCCTTGTGTGGGACACCTTTAGACCGTAAAAATCCCTAAAGTATGCATTTAAATGATCCGGAAGTGGAAGGCTTTGTTTCCTCTTAAAATAAACTTTGCAATAAATTTATATAAACTGAAAACATCAAGTTATAACAAAGGTTTTACAGTAAAACGCAACAGTATTGCATTATTACTCCATCTTGACTGTTCTCCTGCTGTACCCTGGCTTGCTCCAGTTGGCATCAATATCTTAATCACTACGGTTTTGTGTTGCAGCTAAATACTAACAGTCCAATTCACTCACGATAATCCATCTAGTACGGGGATGTGCACAGGAAATTAGCCAGCTAATGATCTTTAAATGTTCGAGTGCACTGAGGTTTTTTTTGGAGGGGCGGGGGGGTATGTGGTATGTGCGGGATGGTGGAAACCAATTTTCTCACCTTGGTTAGCGGTTTGCTTCAAAATGGCATCCAAAGTCTTGAGAAGTTCCAAAAACTTCGGTGAAACAGCATCTGTACAAAATGCAACAATTCAGATTTCATTGATCAATAAAGTTCCCACCTGGCAGGCTGGCACACCTTTTTTAAGCACAGCATTGAATTCACCTTGAGCAGCATCAGCTGGAAAACAAAGACCTGAAAACACACAATCTGATTTAAGCATTTGGAGACAAACTTGTTTTTTTAAACAAAATGTGACTTGGGAAATGAATATATTAAACTACCTCTGTCCACAAAGACAGCATGCATCAGGAGAGCCAAGAACCACACAGCCACCATGGCTTTAGCAACAGGTCTGGCAAACAACATACAACATGAGCTTTTATAGGAGGTGACAAGTGGCCACAGCTGGTGCTAATTGGGTTGAATTAGCACGACCTGTGCTTAGCTACAACATGAAAAAAAATGTCCATCGACAATTCATATGGATTTAAATCTGTTGAGCTCCTTGTGGTTTTTGTATGTTCTTTAATAAAATGTATATAATGTTTAGTTTTTTTCAAGCCCTTGAAATGCATTTGATAAAACAATGAACAAAAAATAGTTGTCTTTTTGTGATTCATGATTATTATCAAAGCAGCACAGTGATGTAGTTGTTACACTGCAAAAATGAACTGTAAAAATGTAAGAAATAAATTCTTGTTTAGAGAGGATTCAGACTAAAAACAAGTAAAATTATCTGCCAGTGCAGTAAGATAATTATACTTGGTAAGATTTCTTGAAATAAGAAAAATTATCTTGGCTTTTGAAAAGAGAGAATTACCTTAAAATAAGTGGTGAAACACCAATTTCAAGCACCATACATATTAAGTCAAATAAAGTTGAAACTAACCTACCATGTATCTTTTTGGAATGTGGGAGGAAACCAGAGTACCAGAGGAAACAGAGAAAGCCCACGCAGGCACAGGGAGAACATGCAAGGCCGAATTCAAACCCACAGGGCCGGATTCAAACCCACAACTTCTGAACTGTAAGGCAGAAGTGCTAACCAGTCAACTATCGTTGGGTTAGGGTTAGGGTTAGGGTTAGGGTTAGTCATAAAAGTCATAAAGCCATGACTTTAATGCCTTGGAGTACATAAAAAAAAATTAAAGACTTTTTGGTAAATGGACTCACTTGTATAGTGCTTTTCTACCTTTGGTACTCAAAGCGCTTCACACTGTACCTCATCTACCTACTGATGACGCAGCATCAGGAGCAACTTTTTGAGGATTTATGGCATAAAACACTATCAAAGTGAATTGGAAGGTCTCTAATAATTATTAGTGTAAATGAAGTGTGTTGATATTAGTACATCAGTGTTTGTAATAATGTCACCAGTTACTAGGAGGTTCTGGAAACATTTTTTACAGCTAAATGTTTTCTGAAAGCATAAATTATAGCATCAAACTGAGACTTTGACAGTAATTTAGCTTATTTTGCAGTTAAATTAACCAATTTTAGGATCTACAAATTAAGTAAGAAATACAAGACAAATAATCTTAAAACAATATTAAAAAGCTTACAAATTCTGCTCTTGCATTGTATATTATTCTAAAAACAAGATCCAAAAAAACTTTTTGGCTTGATATAAGATTCTAAGTCTAGGTTAGCTGATTTTTACAGTGATAGCATGTCTGCCTCACAGTCCAGACGTCGTGTCAGATCTCAACTTTTGCATTATCTCACCATGCTTATGGTCACATGGGTTTTCAAGTGTGGAAAGAAACAAAGTACAAATAATTTATTAGTAGAAGTAGATTTTTTTAGGTACTGTATCTGTACTGTACTTGAGTATTTACATTTTATTGTTATGAACCTTTTATTCATCATACGCTATGATGTAATGTATTATGTAAATAATTCAATATAGCACCTTTGCATGATACTTTTTTTTTTTTTTTATTATTTTATTCATTATATTCCCTCAAGGGTAAATTCAACTCACCCTCTGCCAAATAGCGCGCATACAAGCACTTCCTGTGCTACAAAGATTCCTTGCGGTTGAGCATGCACAGTGTCCCATGCAATCAAGGTATTCCGATTGCCGTACCCGCACATATTTGGGTTCGAACAGGAGTAACCCAGGTATGATATTCAGAATTTAAAAAACCCAAATAAGGGCATATTCGGGTTATTGCGTGCGTTTACATGGCTTTTAACAACCCGAATACCATCAATATTTGGGTTTTAAAGAGGGAGTCAACGCAAACTTTTTTTTTTTCAAGAATATGTTAATATGTAAATATTGCGTTTGTGGAATAAGTGTTAATCCACTAATTTTTAGCTATCTCTGAGGGCGGCCATTTTGTCTTCTGTCGACTGAAAATGACATCACAACTGCTCACAGCGACCAATCACGGCTCAGATTCAGAAAACAGGTCAGCCGTGATTGGTCGTTATGAGCAGTTATGATGTCATTTTCAGTCGACATAAGACAAAATGGCCGCCCTCAGAGATGGCCAAAAACGAGTGCATTTTGCTGCTTGATTTAAATTTCACAAAAACAAAATTAATCAGAATGCCGTGTTTCAACTAGTGGGCCTGCTGAGAACATATTCTTGAAAAAAATATGTTTGGGTTGACTTCAACTTTAAACGGTTTATTGGCTGCATGTAAACGTAGCCAGTGACGTCTCGGAAGTCTGGAAGCTGACTATCATCTCTTCAGCCACTGGTTGCCATTTTATATTTTCTGTATGGAGCAGGACTCAAATCAGTACCAAACCTCTACAACGTGCCCCAGTGCTGCGTTTAACTGAATGTGTAAATTTAGAATCCTTCAATCTTACAGGTAACGCCGACCTAGAAAGGTGTTGACAGGCGTATCAGTAAATAGATTGTGATTACAGTACTTGTTTAAAGTGCCCCCTCTGGACTGGTATTCCATTCAAAAGTAGCGATAGCGTGATGGTTCCCTGTTGCTCTCGGCCCTGTGTATCTGACATCTCCTCAGTAAGTGTTTGGTGGATAATTAAGTTTAGATATCATGAGGCAGAGGTTTTGTGAACCCCAAGGCATAGAGGAAACCCGGCCTTGACTTTGGCGGTCGAAAGGAGAGTGGGAGTACTGCTGCACGTGTCTGTCAGCTCCGCTCTGGCTCTCCCCTTTTATCAGCTTCCTGTGAACACAGCAGGCTAGCACAGACATCAGTGGCTCTACAGATGCCAGCAACTATCTATCATCAATCCAGAACAATACAGCAAATCAGTGACCAGAAAAAAAGTCTTCTGTGTAATTATTTTTTTAGTCTAACAATGTCAGGGTTTGCATGGCATTGCTATTCTAAGCTTTTGGAAAGCCCACTTTCTAAACCAGCAGAACTTGGAATGAATGGGAATATTCAGTCTTCCCTCTTAAATGTGTTTAATATGCTCTGTGTTACAGCATAAGTTCAAGAGCAGTGTCTCAACTAAGAACCTGCAATTCCATCTCTGAATCTTTTGCATTAGCCAGATCCCCTACAAATGGCCAAGTGAGCGAGAGATCAGTGGGGGGTGGATGCTGAGTGTGGGAACAATTGAGTACCCCCTTATATACTAGCCTTCCTACCCCCCTCCTCACCACATTCCACACCGGACCACCAAGACCCACACACTGGCAACCCCAGAGCACTCAGCGACAAAGAGCTCTGGAGGAATTGACCAAGGCATGCAGAGAAAAAGAGTGGGGTGTTTGACTGACAGGAAAGAGTTTGGACCAGGGCAAGTTGGTCTGAGTGCCCTGGAGACAAGGGGAAATAGGCAGGAACCATTGCGCACAAATGCACATACCTGTATACGTTTGTGTGTGTTAAACTGAAAGCACGCACTGTGTGACTCAGCCTATTTAGATCATGCAGGCATGTCCCTACCTATTCCACTCACTGTGTACACTTTTTTTGTATAACTTGCTTAATCTTTTCATATCAGTTCTTTACTTGAGTGGCTGCAGTGCCATACCGTATTACTTTTCAGATCTAAGTGAACCTATATTCAGGTTTACATGGAGCCCTGTATTAGAATGAATTCATTCAGATTCACAGTGGTGGTGTAGTTCTTTTGCCAATCCGAACAGATATCATGTAAACGGTTCAGTCGGCATAGCCAGGCTGAATCTAGTCTGCGCATGGTCTGTCTTGAGTAAATCGTAGTAACATTATCGTTTACGCACTTGTAAATGGCAGTGTCCTAGCAGGGATTGCCTGCGACGGCAAAACTTAAGTAATTTGTAACTTGAGTTTATCAAGCTCTCCTTTAATAAAAGTGTTAAAGCAATCGCACCTGCCATGCTAAATAGATGAAAGAATGACATCTTGATAAATCATGTGATATTTACATCGATCTTCGCGTGTCACATGGCTGTAAAATGACCGTTCTGATTAATGTGATGGCACATCAGATCGGTTAACAGTTGACCAGAGATCTTCAGTCTGAATGACAATAGGACTCCATGTAAACTCAGTTTATGAGGTTGAGGCTGCCGGTGAGCACATAGTATGGCCTTGTGGTTTTGTGCACTACTGTACTCTACTGTACCTCTGAATTCGCAATACCATGACCTCTACTCCCAGTCCGGACAGGGCCACAAGTCCATTTAACCCCGCTTGCTCTTGAGAATCCCATTATGTGTTTTATTATTTCATGTATTGTCTTCAAATCCAGACTAATGGGTGCATTTTTGCAGAGCTGGGCATTCCGTCTACGTGACGGACCGGCCCCTTTATTTAATCCGTCTTTTGTGTGTGGTCCGTCTTTAGTCTATTATTTGCGGCGAGGCTTCGATGGCCGCGGAAAGCACGTCGAGGAACAATAGTGAGTTGTTGTTGCTTGGGGGACAGATTTGAGTGAGGGACCAGGCTTTGAACAGACTTCCATGGCACAGACAATCATTGTGAGTCACTCTTTCTGTTCAAATATCGGCCAGCGGGACTGTTACACCTCTATGCTTTGACTTCACTTCAACCATCTATCCATTATTTAACTCTCTGCTGTTGATGTTGAAGTCCTTTTGTCCATAAATTGCTTGTAGTAGAAACGGTTTTCGGATATCAGTAACATCTCCCCTGTGTTGATTCCTTCACGACTTGTGTTGCTCTGCCAACCCTAAGGGCTGAAGGCTCTGATATGAACCTGCAGGGTTGGAGCGAGAGCCCCCAGGGTGACACAACTCCCTCACTGAAGTCATGTCATTAACGTAATAAGAGAGAACTCAAAATTTCAAGTTCAATTGGTTTTCATTAAAGCTGCTCTGGTATTGATTGTGTATGTCAGTAGTAATGATCGTGATTGTGATTTGTGTATTTTGGTTGAGATTTTTTTTTTTTAAACTGAAAGAAAAGGGGAGCAGAGCCATGATCTTGCCTGGGTGTTTGGGTTGAAACCTAGTGCTGTTTCCTGGCCAGATGAGTTATAATCCCTGCTAATTACTCCCAAATCCTACATCACATCACCCGCTGACAAGGCCCTCTCTCACATTTAGCTCACTTTTGAAAACGGCAATACAAATATATTTCCTAATATTTATCTAATCCTTCTGTCTCCTGCTTGTGCTCACGTTTATGTAAATGTACAATTCTAGTATTTGAGAGAGGAACAGGAGGTTTTCATTCCCTTTTTTTTTTTGTGTCAAACAAACAACTCACCAGAAAACCTTAGGCGTGGTCTTGGCCGCCGAACATTTTTGAGCTTGACTCATGAAGTGATGCCATGTTTAGAGCAAAACTGAAATGTAAAGCATGATGAAAACTATGGCAGGCTTCCTGCTGGCTAGAGGCAAAAGAACCTCACACATCAAAGACCATTTTGTTTAATGACGGCTCAGATGTTGCAAATCATTCGATTGGTATGTTTTAGGCTAATGTGTGTTGGCAGACAAATGTGTTCAGTGGGAACGCTGGTTGACCCACCAGGCCTTAAATTATTGTGAATGAGCGGAATGGCAAGCGGCTAAGATGCACATACACATTGACAACATTCTGAACATGCTGCACCATTCATGATGACTAAAGTCCATGAAAGCATTGTGCTGTTGGGTTTAGACTTTCTTGTCCCTTTGACTGTATGGGACGAGTGGTTTTCTTCCCATCAGCTCAACTGGTGTCCAGTGTCGTAAGGCCCAACAGGTATATCAGAATCTTTGTTGCCTCTTTGTAGCGCAGAGCCTCCAGAAACCTAATCTTTTACCTGGCCTCATTCCGCCTGAGGCACATTGCCGGGCCATGTCATGCTTTATTATGTGGTGGACTTCAGCTGTTTTAGGATGTTATATATTAATATTGCTCTTGATTGGATTTAAAAAATGTATATAATGATGAAGTGTATTTTGTGTAAAACCTTTTCAAAAAGTTCTGGTATTTGACCAAATCAGAAGGAGGGCCCTTATAATACTCTTTTCAGCTCATTGTATATAACCAGCACACACATGGCTCTATATTTGTGCCCATTGCAAGTCTAGCGCAAAAAAAACACGGTCTAGCTGTGAGCATGGGTGGAGATAACTGTCTTTTGGTACTTTCGCAGACGTGTGCAGTTAGAAACGGGTGTTTTGTGCCGTTGTGGGTGTGAACACAGCCGACTAGCTTCATGACCAATGGAAGCGGCTCCTCCCATTCCCTTTAAATTCAGGGGACGAGAGGTGCACAGTCTGACATGGCCAAAGCAGAATCTTCATGCACAAGTTCGAAGGGCACAAAGTCCAGTAAAAGGAACTGCAAGCAGACCTGCACAGGCAGATGACGTAAAGTTTACAAGGGCAGTCACAGATCACTGCTGTGAAGCATTCACTTGGAGACTATCTTCCAACCTTATCTTATATCCAAGGGTGAACCCCCTACCTCCCATAGCTGTGCCACAACACAGGAGGGTGGTTGCTAAAATATAATCACGATAATAATAATAATTCTTTTAACGGATGGATTTTTACAGTGGTTCAGCGGATGTTTTGCATGCTGTTGTCATATTTATGAAGGAAATATGATGACATCCACCACAGATACCCACCGAGCTCAGAATCTGTCTGCCTACACCTCGATCAAATTCTCGTGTTACATGACCTGCGCCACAACTTAGACCTGCTTCCAGCAGGCCTTAAGTTTAGTCTGCTCTCAGCCACCAAAGTGGCAGGTGCGCCGGGTTTTTATGCCTGAGCACACATGCGCTGTCTACGAATATAGAGCCCATAGTTTTTGCTTGGCCTATCTGCATACCGTGGTGTCAGTGTGATTTTGTCTGTTGAAAAGGATCTGTTTGTTCACTCGACTCTAATATTATCGGACAGAAGAGTCCCATTGTAAAGCACTTGGCTTTACATCAATACTTTCCTCCTCTTATAGGCATCTGTTATCAGCAAAGGAGAGATCAAGTAGGACAAGTCAGACATGAATATAATGTGTTTTATTGATTAATTACGTCTATTTGCGTCACAACGTCCGCGCGTCGCCGTTTAGATAGGGATATTTAAATGCGGGGAGTTACTCTGTCCGCTCACGTTCATTTAAGCAGATTATTCCAAATGTTTCAGAAATCTGAAATGTGACCTTGACCCAAATATTGACTACCTATAAACATTCTTTGTCTCACACACTCACAAGATTGGACTGGGTTAAGAGGCAAGAAGCAATACAGTATGTTGCAGAAGCACTAGATCAAACGCACAAAATGTCCGCTGCGCTTCAAAAGGCAAAGACCCTGAATGCAACATGTGGAAAAGCTGAAAGATAAGGCCAGATGTTACCAGGAATCATTGTCAGTTCCTCCCTGATGATTGTGTTCATTCCCAGTAGCGAGGCTAAAAATGAACATTTCGTGATTTACTCAGTTTATTGCTCTTCGTTATTTAATATAACGGACATGAGAATTATTCCTGGACAGACTAACTGTTGTTAAAATAAGTTGGTAAATGTTGGCGTGCACTATCAGGTGTGCTAATCATAAATGTTTTTGCAGTGCCTTTGTATACAAATCTTGTGTGTTCTCAATAGATCAGAGAGCATGTTGGGCAATGGTGACTGTGCTATGCTCTGACCTCATTGATTTTTTTTGGGTTGCGGGGTCATTTATCAAGTAACTGGCTTCGAGGAAGACCCCAAAGTCATTGTCCTTTAGTAATCAGTAACACATTTGCCACAGTTTAGCACTGCTTTTTGTAAACCTACATGCAGCACAAAAACATGTTGCGATGTTGAAACCTATGAACCTTTACTGTCATGTCCACTCCAGAATAGAATAATGTCAATCATCAATGTCATGCGAATTACACATCTGCATTGAGGTGCTACA
Source organism: Filicampus tigris (assembly GCF_054856515.1). NCBI lineage: Eukaryota > Metazoa > Chordata > Actinopteri > Syngnathiformes > Syngnathidae > Filicampus > Filicampus tigris. The sequence continues at coordinate 31,271,012 of NC_141218.1, read as the reverse complement.
TTTGCCTTGTGCTGCTTTGCATGTAAAGGTCAGACATTGTTTAAAGATTATTTCAATGCTAAACTGTAGGACATTTTGAGAGGGGCAACAAAACAGTGGTAGCCCCCATTTTCTGATTAGTATATGCTCTCAGGGAAATGTGGGAGGACGTCGAAGCCCTGACAAAGCAGTGACCTGGGAAGTGGTGTAGGCAGGGGAGCTTTTGTGGCTGGACACAAAGCTGGAGATGCTAGCTCAAGACGGGAGACGGAATTGGAGTGAGAGACTGCTGTGATGTTGTGGAATCTCCCCAGGCACTTCGGGGTAAATGTTCATGGATGACAGCATTTTGAAATACTCACAAGTGGAGAATTTTAATTGGCCAGAGCACCCTACTGGTTTACTAATCAGTAATGCACTCTGGTAACGACAAACTAAGAATGATACATCCATGCATGCACTTGGATACAGACAGTCACAGTCAACGATTTGTGATGAATAAACAATTGTGCGCACACATTGAATCAAAAATGTTTAGTGTGAAAAGTAGAAAGTCACACACATTTATGGCTATACCACGTGCCTCATAAATGCTGGCAGTTTAATGTTTTGAAGGCTGTTGCGGAAGAATGTTAATCCTCAATTTATTTAAAGGTCAACCCAAATATATTTTTTTCAAGAATATGTTCTATGCAGGAGGGCGGCACGGAGGTCGACTGGTTAGTACGTCCGCCTCACAGTGCAGAGGTCGTGGGTTTGAATCCGGCCCCGGCCTTGTCGAGTTTGCATGTTCTCCCCGTGCCTGCGTGGGTTTTCTCCGGGTACTCCGGTTTCCTCCCACATTCCAAAAAACATGCACTCTAAATTGCCCCTAGGTGTGATTGTGAGTGCGAATGTTTGTTTGTCTCTGTGTGCCTTGCGAGTGGATGGCAACCAATTCGGGGTGTCCCCCGCCTACTGCCCGAAGACAGCTGGGATAGGCTCCAGCACGCCTGCGATCCTTGTGAGGATAAGCGGATTGGATAATGGATCTTCTATGCAGGCCCACTAGTTGAAAAAAGGCATTATGATTAATATGAAACAACAATTTGTTTTTGTTTTTTTTCATAATCAGAATTTTTGGTTGCATACAAAATGCATAGTTTCATAAGAACAGTGTTTTTTAATTTATTAAAAATTTAAAAATACAAAACCAACACTTTTTGAACTTTGGGAAATATTTGACTTGTTACCAAATCTTTTTTTAAATTACAATCCATTATTTTTGTTTGCAAATCCTTTTTTGTTTGCAAACATTTTTTTATATTTCAAATCCCTTTTTTGTTTAATTGCAAATAGACACAAATTTCCATATGAATATAGGTTATATTTAGGGATGCAAGAATATATGTCTATTTGGTGAGTAACAAACCCCCACAAAAAAAAAAACAAGTGTATTCAAGTGTAATGTAATATGACAACAAAAAAGTCATTGCATCATACCCTCTATAACTATTCATATCGAATTGAGATCCCTCTGAGAGCCCCCACTTGTTTTCTGAAGCTAAGCCATGATTGGTTGTGACCTGAGCAACTGTGATCATTTTCAGTCGAGATCAAGTGACAAAATGGCTGCCCCCTGAGATGGACAAAAACGAGTGGATTTTACTACTGAACTCATATTCAACAAACATAATATCAATCAGAATGCAGTGTTTAGACTAATGGGGCTGCATAGAACATATTATTGTAAAGAACATTTTGGGGTTGACTTCTGCTTTAAAACCAAAAACCAAAAAAGTGTGATCGGGCCATCCCTACTAAACTACATCGGTGGAAATTCATCCGAAATTCAATCAGACTCAAGGACGAAACTCGCTACGGTGGCTCGGTCAGTGTGACGATGAAGTCAACCACGGTATTTATTGATTTATGGTTGAAGTGTGGCTATGTAGTGTCGCTGCATGTAATAAACAAGCAGTCATCAAAAAGTATTTCCAGTCAGTAGTTGGAATGAATGTGCAGCAGAATTATAAATTAGTGCATCAAAGTGACCTCAAGTAAAAGAGTAAACAAATGACTCATACTTTATTGGAAAAATAAAGATGTTGAGGATGCAGATTCCTGTAGTTGTTGTGAAAGTGTAACATTTCAAGTTCCAGCTTTGTTTCATGGTTGACACAGTCTGACTGACTAGTAATGAATAGAGTCATGGGACAGCTGTATCATGCACTAAAATTAGTTCCCCACACAGGTCAAGTCTGCAGCATTTCTTAGGAATGTCTTGTTCGGTGCAAATCATCCAGATGAACACAACAAGCGGAACTAATGCCAATTTAATCTAGTTTTGTTATGATGAATACCTGTCATGATTTAGGCATAAACCAACTTTAACATTTGCTGATCTACATTTATGTACGCTTGGTGAGTATTATTCCGCAGGTACTCATCACTTGAAACAGAAAGCAAAGGGACAAGCATTGACATTGCTGCCCTCTGTTTTGTTACTGTTTTATAAAAACAATTATTGCGCTTTTGTCCTTCTTTATGACGTTAAAACCTGAAACTCATCATTGCTATGTCCATATCCCTGTAAACTTGTCATCACACTATATTTTTGCGTGGGTAATGCGTGGAGACAAAGCGGGCTAAAATATCCAAGTGATCAGCCTTGTATCTAATTATTCTCAATAAATCTTATCTTCTCTTGTGGTGATTCAGCCTCTGCTCTTATTGCACCAATGTATGACATATGGCCTGTGTAAGATAGAGTGAGAAGCAATATGGGTGTGGTTGTTGCAGTTGGTCTGTGCTGGCTTTTTTTTTTCACCTCCGTTACAATTGCATGCCATTAGAGAAGGGCTTGACAAAAACAACTGTTCCAAAAGTAGCATGTTGGAGCGACGTGTACACATACTACATGACAAGCTCCTTCCATTAAACAACAGCCGTAGATATGAATAGGAGGAGCACGATATGCTCCTTTTTAGCGACACGCTTACAGCGATGCTAAGCTAATGTCCATGCTTTCCATTACATTTGATGGGAAAGTCACCCCTACCAACTAGCGATAGACTGATATGCCCTTTTCATGGCAGATACCGATGCCGATTATTAGTGATGAAGGAGTCTGATAACCGATATTTGAAGCCGATATTCATTCGTAGGAAAAAAGGGTTAAAATGGTGTCAACATTTTTAAAAATAAAAACTCCAGCACTTGACTTAGTTTAAATGCCTTTAAGCACGTGTATATTAAAAAACTTTTGTGATTTACAACATTTTAAAGCTTTTTTAGATCTTAGAAAATAGACAGACAACTTTGTTTTAAAAGTCTAACAAAAAGTGCCGGGAGCTCCCAGGCTCAGATGCATGTCTTATAGTTCAATGAAAACAAACATCTCCTTAAAAAGTTTACTACAGTAAATAGTTTTCTAAAAATCTACTATAACGGAAATGTTGATCTTTAGAGATGTTTAGCCAGGCGCTCTAGGCCTTAACTCATTAAGGCCCAAAGTGCCTGGCTCAACAGCTCCCCAAAACCTAAGGTCGTCTTTGGAATTACCCTTGAAAACATGAGGTTTTCCCAGAAATTCAACACCTACAAAATAATTAATATCTCAGTCCCTGTAGTAGACAGAAACATAATTCCAAAAGATTTTGAGACCTTAGACATGTGGTTTGCACACAGGCCCGGTTTTATTAATCTTTACTGTTTCAATTGAAGAGGTAAAAATAAAGTATCATTGCAAGGGAAGCACTATTTTTCATGTAAAAAAATCGAGTGGTAATTACCATCCTCTATTCTGTTACAAAGATGTCAAATTTGTCATTGTCTACAAACATATCTTAACTATATATCACATACGACTGGTTCTGCTGGTTCAAAGTCCACAAGCGCGTCGTCTATATCACTGCCGCTACTCATTTAAAGGGATGGTGGCCATATTTTCACTAGCAAGATCATTATCATATATTTTTTGATCAGGAAAATGAAAAGAGTTGCCATTTTCTATTTTATCCATTAATTTTGGAGAAATTAGGAAATAAGCAACTCCATGAATAACGCCTCTCGTTAATTAGGCCAATGGCCGCGCCCCCAACCATTCTATCCTTATTCGGCCGGAGTCACGGGAGGATCCGATTCCAAACTCTCCATTGGAAATCATTATAATTTCATTGCTTATAATGTCCAAAAACGGTGATCAATTGGCACCAAAATTTATGTGGACATCCCTACTAATGCCCACTTCAACATCTCAAAAGGATTAACCTCTCCGTGGCTGATTTATATGAGAATGAGGAAATTTGGAAGTCAACAGAGTTACATAGCTTTATGCTGGGACGAGCGCACACTGCTTCTTTGCTTTAAAAAAAAACACTGCTTCTTTGCTGATCACGGTTAGGACGGGCGAGTCATTAATCACCAGTCAGGACATTTACAGAGACTGCAGTGGGAATGAGTAGACGTGCACATTTATTTGGATGAGGAATGGACCCAGTTTTTCGACCTACAACACGCCGTCCAATTTGGAATGTTACAGCCGAAATGGTACATTCCAATGCGGCCAGACTCGGCTGTGCAGTCAGCCTTGCTGGAACTTTTTGTTCGCTGAACATTGGCGCTTGTTCGATGAGGGCTTACCTCACTCTCACGCCGCTTCACTCAGGCAGAAGGTGGCGTCTGCAAGCAGTGACTGCTTGGGAGGCAACCCCGCGACATGAAGACGCAGGCTCATGTTCACCTCCACACGGTGGGCGGACAGTAAGGAGCTAATGTTGTTGTGCTAGCGCCTTTTGTTTTAACGGCCTGAAGCTAGTTGTTGCTATTAGCCGTCCCGTTATCCTACCTTTAGGCGGGGAGGGAAGGGGGTATAAAGATCCAATCCGCCTGCCCTGCTTCTCGCTGCAAGCCGGCGTCTCCCTCGTGGGAGTTGACACAAGTTAGCGTAGCTAAATGTCCGGAATATAGCCAGTCGGGGTTCGTGTGCGCATTCATGCTCTTGTCCGCTTCAGCTTGTGAAAGTGGAGGAGCAATCGCCACGGTATTTTTGATTTTGTGGTGGTGATCATGATGAGATCACGTTTTTGTCAATAAATCCAAACTATTGTGCAGAGCACTTTTATACTTTCACAGGTTGACGTGGACAAGAGTAATTGCCAACTTAATATTGTTCTTTAGACGACAAACTCTTCAGGGTCCAACCATGTAGTGCAGTCTATTTTGTCTTGGTTTTCAAGAAGTGATTAAATTAATCAATTACAGACAATCAACAGAATTAGCAACCGTCAATTGATCCAGAAAATATATTATTATTTTTTTGTATTTCGAGTATGGCACGTTATTAAAATGAGTCTGTTATTTTTTTATCTTTCAATATGAAATGTAATTTTGTTGCATTTTGGATGTTCAGAAAAAAACTCTAACTTTGCAGATACATTGCAAAATCTGAAAGCAAATACAGTAGGCTAGTGTATAAAGTAAAATGCAAGGTTGACTTTAAGACAGCACTGACATTGAAGGGAGGTAGGAAAATCAGAATTTGGAATGTGCACAAGACACACTTCACCTTTCTTCAACTATGACTGGCATGGTGCCCTCAAGCAAGTCTGCGGTTGGACCGAGCAGCTACTTGATGTGTGTACGTGGGTGTTTGTAACCTTGTCTCTCCCTGCGGCTACGCTCCAAAGATGTTAAGTAGTTGGCCGTCAGATCACAGAGGGAATGAAATCTTTGCGATATGCCGGGAAATAATAGATTGTATTTCTGCTAATACTGTACAACAGAGAACATTTATGGCATGAAATGGTGGTCTGAGCTCTGCTTCTGTGGTTTCTGATGATGCCATTTTATGCTTTGACTGAAAGTTTTGTTTTACATCCGTAAAATTTACTCCAGGGGGGGATTCCCATACGTTCCTCTGCACAATCATGGTGCCTTCTAAACAACCATTATTCTTATCCTCGTTAAAGGTTTGGGTTTAAGTTCACCTTGACACGCTCAACGTGGAATGAAATTATGGCTTTTCCAAAGTTATCATTAAAAAGCAGCTAAGTAAAGCCTTTTGAGTGGTGCTGTGAAATCAAGTTGTTTTCTTTGTGTGCAGAATAATGATTGGTCATAAATTACTGACTGAATGCCAATTGTAAAACGTCTAATTTACTGTGAAAAATATGTACAAACAGCTATAGACCACACTAGAAATAAAGGAGAGGGGCATATAAATTAAAGAAAAGAATCCAGGAGACTGAGTTTAAAATGGATTAAGGAGTTATTTTCCGACTTTCTACTCCATTAAATGAGCCTTCAATGCCTGGCGTTAAACTCTGCCTAAGTGAGGCATCTCACAAACGGTTCAAATTGCACACTTGTGAATTAAGCCATAACACCTTTGTCAAAGGTGTTCATTTATAGAACAATTATGGAACAGAATTGAAAAGGTGTAATTGTGACTCCTTCACTGTGTTCAAAAAAAGGTTTAAAATGTAGTACTGGAGTAGAGAAATATATAAATCAGGTATGAACATGAGAAATTGCAGAAATGCCGGAACTTCTGGATGTTTGCTCTAGTGTAGTGAAATTGTACGTATGTACTGTATAAAATGTCTCTCAGGGGTAGAAGGGCGAAATGACATATTGGCATATGAGTGCCGTATGCATATATTGTATATGCATTAGGGGTGTAACGGTACGCTAAATCACATTTTGGTTCGGTTCGGTTTTGTTGGAAACTTCGGTTCGGTATATTTTGAAGAGGTCTGTTAAAAAAAAAAAAAAGATTTTTTTAATATGTTTATTTTGAAAAGATGACAAGTAAACAGTGTATTCTTTAGAAAAAAATGTTCCCAAACAGGAGACCGCAGTGTACGGGGGAACCTTCAAGCTCTGGCTTGTTTGTGTATTCGTTTGCTCCCCTTTAGTGCCGCCGCCCTCCTCTCCCGCATGCAACAGTCAATAGCGCCCGTGCGTAATCTCGCGCTGATAACTGGACCGAACCGAACCCAAGTGGACCGAACCGAACATGCCATATCGAAACGTATTAATACACCCACATTTACCGTTACACCCATACAATGAAATGAAATTTGATCATTTCTGACGGTACATCTTAAGAGCTCTCACGATACACTAATGTGCCCCAGCACACTGGTCACTGTCCTCGTGTATTAACATGGTATGAGTAATAATTTATAGGGAACAAGCGGTAGGACTAGATATGTTTTTCAACCTTTTGGGAGCTTTTTCTGGCCCTCCTGAGGTTAAGCTCAGGAGATGTCGCTAATATTTGTCAACTTTGAGACTTTTCTGTGATTAAGGGCTATATAAATAAATTTGACTTGACTACTCCTTTCTTTCTTCTCCCTTTGAACATGTAAACTGTACCAAACTATCGATGATCTTTTCCTTTCTTTGAGTTTTTCTATTTGTTGTGTTTATATGATCAATCAATCCAAAAAACAAAAACAGGTTTGGCTCATGGGACAGCAGTGCATGACAAGATGTTTTACAGAACAGAAAGTCACTGAACAATATAGGTATGATTACACCTCAAGCAGTGATGTGGAGGCAAGAGGGGGTTGTTTTGTCAGTAGGGCATGCAAATTTACAGTCTTAGGAACAACGCTGAATACAGAGTCAGCGGCAAGAAACATGCTATGTTAATTAATAGTCAGCCTTTGTGTTCACGATTCATTTCAGTTACTTTACCCAGTATATTTGGTGCTACGACACATACCAGTCATTTTGTTGTCAGATTGTTTTGAAATCAAATTACGGCATAGAATGTCTCCACGGTTTTACATTGCAAACATTCCTTGTGATTTGAATCAGTATGTACAAGATTTATGGCCAATTTCAGTTTATTATGTACAAATGTTGTTGACTGTGTGGAAGCTCTGAGGACCGCCGGGTTCCAATTAGCGATCGAAGCAAACAAACAGTCGTGCAATGTGAACGTATCCCAGTTTCCTTTACAGCGCTGCTAATAGTTTTTAGCAATGTCTTGAGTTCAGGATGGTACAGAAAAAATCCAGACGGGGCTTTCATGACTTCAAATGGAGTGAATTGGCCAATAGGCCTTTCTTTTTATAGTTTTTGCTTGTATTTGTGACTTTTACGACTCTTAATTGCCAGCATGTCTAGGGGGGAAGTGTGTTAGTGACGTTATTATTGGATGGATGACTGAGGTTTGGGCGGTAGGTTACTGTGTGTGGTGGATGTGCCGGGTGATGGACAAGGGGGTGGTCAGAGGACAGGACCTCTCTCAGAGGAGTGGCTGTTAACCCTTGACCTCGCTGGTTAAGCCTGCAGGGTGGTGGTGGTTGAGGCGGAGGGCGTGCAGGGGGTGGGTGGGGGCTGCTCCCTGATGTCTGCCTGGTTCAGGGGCACATGATGGCAGGCAGAGAGGGCGGCAAGGTGTCTAATCTGTTTTTTGTCTGTGAGGCGTTTTCACCTCCCCCGCCATCCTTCTTCTGAGAGAAGCATTTGAGAGGCAGGACAATGTCAAAGGGAAGTGTCTTATTTTATGAGCCATTTAAAGGGGATGGTGGTCTGCCCACAAAGGAAAACCAGAGAAGTAGTGGAGTGCTGATGAATGCCACGGCACACAGTCACGTTTGTTTACAAGGTGCTGTTCCCTTGTTTTGACCGCCATAAATGGCTATTTTCCTCTTCGGATTGACACCCCAGCAAAGTTTTCTCTCTGTGTCTTGTTACATCTTTGAGTACTTGGGAAGCTGTTGTCTCGAGAGGCCCCTAAAAGGATGATTCAGTTCACCCAAAACAAAGACTATTCATGTTGGCGACTGAAGGAAAATGATTGGAAAAGGTTGCTGTAAATAAGTAACGCTGACAGCATGATGTCGACTTCCACTGGCACTCGGTGTCTTGTGCCTCAAGTTTGTTTTTTGTGCATTAGCCGGAAGTCAAGAAATTGACATCCAAAGTATGCATGAGCTAAGAACCTTGACTTTTTTGGAGACTCGAGTCTTTGAGCTAACAATACAACATTTGTACGGACATTCCTGTGAAATATCGACCATCTCACTTTTATTTGTGTACTTTGGTAACTAGGGCTATTTTCCATGTGGATATAGCCCTTATGAGTGCTGTGCGGTGTGGCCCCTGCTGGAGGGTGGGCGGTGAGTTGGATGTCTGTTAGACCTAAAAGTTCAGTGTGTATATGTGTGTGTGTGTGTGTGTGAGTATACCCTGTGCTCCCAGTGCCTCCAATCATGCCTGTACAAAGAACCATGTGTTGAGCAGTGATGTGATGTGTGAATATGTTTAAGTTGGGGCTGCCAGCGTGCGTACATGTGAGCGTGCACGTGGACATGAACGGGGGCGTGCTGGGGTGGGCGAGGGTTGGAGAGAGAGATGAGTTTGGGGAAAGGACTGTGAGAGAAGTCACTAGAGGATTATATGGACTTGATCCCAGACAGAGGGGTCCAGTTGATGGCGCCAGGGTGCATCCCTCCTTTGGATGCCTTTTAAACAACGATGACTGCAAGTCACTATTGGGCATATCGTTTTAAAAACCAGATTGTATTTGTTTTCTGTTTGAACCACCATCTGTTACAGTACAATGCGTGTTCGTTTTATATACTACTGTATATCCTTATTATCATTTTTTTTATTGCAATTTCACTTTTCTAAATGATAATCCAGTAGATGGACAAATAACTTTGATTTACGACTTATTGTTAGAGCTGTGTGATATAATATACTGTACATCATATTGTCATATAAACACATCTTCAGTATTATATAACTTCTCGTTCATACCGTTGCTTTGCCTGCCGTTGTTTTATTGACGGTAGAAGGTAAGAAGCGGAAATGACGTCTATTTGCGTCATAAGGTTATCTGTACATCGGTTATTTTGATCGGGATTTTCCAATTGATTACAGCTACAATGTATACGGAAGTAACTATCCATTCACGCATGTAAAACGGGTAATCCCGAATGTTTCACAAACTGAAATTTTGACCTGAACCCGAATATTGACTATATCTAAACATAGTCAGTGATTAGCAAGCTATTGTCTTGTTACAGAAGCACAGTTTGTGCAACTGCCGTGATAAGTAGTACCTCAAACTCAGTGACACTGGTGGCGGCAACGTTCCTATCAAAGGCAATGCATGTGCATTGAAAACACTGGTCCATGGCAATTTTTAATCAGAGAGAGCTTTATATGTCACCAAATATATTTTTGACACATATTTTAAAAAATGTCTTTACTTTTTTTTCTACCTCATCAGGTTTTTGAGATTTAATATGTGCAATACACAAAACATGACATTGAAAAATGATAAACCATAAATTTGTACAGTACAGATTTTACCATGCCTTGTAATTTATAGCGATAATGTTTCAGAAAAAAAATCCAACTGATGCTAGAGAAAAAACGAGGGCAGATTCAGAATCAGTCCCCCCCCCGAAAAAATCTGCATTGTAAATAGCGTACATAAAGAGAAAAACATCAGCCAGTTTTGCTGTTGATTTTTGCTCATGTTAGAAGGGCTATAATTGGCTGAATCTGTCCCTAATTTTATTCATTATATTGTGTATGCAGTATAAAATGTGTTTGATAGATAAATTGAAAAAAAGATGAGAGGGAATTGTCATTCATTTTATGCATTTTTAAGGAAAAATACTTCATGAGGATATATACCATGATTGGGATATAACATTACCTAGTACCTACAGTATATCATTATGTGAAATTTTGTCCATATTGCACAGCAGTACTTGGCGTTGCAAAGTTAAATTAAACTATTAAAGCCAAGGTTAAAGCTCTTCCCTGTGCAAGGAGCAAAAATTCTTTGCAGGCACCTCCACTTGGGGAAAATTAAACACACCACCATACATGGCCTGAAAGGATCCCCTTGTTCTTTTTTTTTTTTTTTTTTTACATGTTATCGCTGCTGCAGCGTTACATTCATTCTTCTTTTAAATTAATGTCAAAATGTTCCTTTTACAAGATTGACAGTTAATAATGTGTGAAAAATAGTAACTTTTACAAAATGGTTGATTGGAGCAAGCTCCCCAATAGTTTGGATTAATTGACAATGACAATTGTGCAACAGAATTACAAAGTCAGTGAGAAAGAGGGAGAATAATGTAGCAATGAACTGTCAGTGACTACGTTTACGTTCAGGCTAAGGTAAAAATTCTGGTTTCTGAAACATTCAGAATAATCTGTTTACATATATGAGCAGACAGTTACTCCCGTATACAGGGTAATTGTGAATAACTGGACTATCCCAATCAAAACCGTGACACCTGGACAAAGTCATGGTGCAAATACAGTAGATGTCATTTCCGCTTCTTACTTTCTACCATCAATAAAAGACATACTGTAATGTCACCCACTACACTAGTAAAGTAGTCTGTTTCCTCTTCTCTACAAAAATGTGTCTCTGTGCTGTCTGAGTTTCGCCATGTTTGTTTATCTCTGCTTGCGTATTTCCGGTGGTTTGTATCGTGTTTGGTCTGTTTTTTGTTTTTTTTTTTGTTTTTTTTGTTTCATGTTTTGCTCTGTGTCTGTCTCGTCATGATTATTGTGTCCACCTGTGTGCTAACCAATCAGCTCCCTCCGACCCTCTGTGTCTTGTCCAGGTGTTCCTCGTATCGTCAACTTCTCTGTATTTAGTTCTCTGCATTCTTTCAGTCCTTGTTGGTTCGTTTCGGTTTGTCTTGCCACTTGTCAAAGTCAAGTCCAGTCTAGTCCGGTCTTAGTGTTTGAGTTTGTTTTGGTCCTTACTGTTTTTGTCATATCACAGTACCTTGTTTGCCCTTTTGTTTTCTTTAAATGAAATACTTGATCTTGCACTTAATTTTTTGCCTCCTGCGTTTGGGTCCTCCTCCACAATAACCTGACAGGGTTGTGTGCCAAATGTACTGCCTATAGTCATAAGACCTATCCTTGCGGATAGAGCATGCGCAGAACACAAACTAATGTTCAATGGAGGTATCCCGCTTCCCGTTAGAAAAGGAGTAACCCCGCAGGTTTTTAAAATCCCAAATATGAGCATATCCAGGTTTTTGCTGGTGTTTACATGGGCATTTAAAACCTGATTACTGTATTGCTAATCTTTGGGTTTTGAAGAGTTATTGACTGCATATAAACATAGTCACTAATAACAGGGGGGTGCCAGGACAAGATAAGATTCACATTTAGTTGATGTACCTATATCTATAAGCTTTCTTTGATGTGATGATGATAGATGTTACATTTCGGTGACTGGCAACTCCAGCAAGGGTCAAAGTTAATTTCTGTAGTCTCTGTACTCTACAGTCTTTAAAGTAGGGCTGGACAATTATGGAAAAAATGATAATCACAACTCTTCATTGATTTCAAAACTTAGCAACATTGTGCATTCAGGGTACTTTCCCAATGTCGGGAACTTGTAATTGTGCTGTTCTGCACATTGATCATTTTTCTCCGATTATCACTTTTTAAAGATCAAGAGAAGCCAAAATTGAAATCACAATTTCATTTCGATTAGTCGTCCAGGCCTACATTAAGTTACTGTATACAGTATAATGTATATTACTAGTACTCACTGTAACTTTTTTTAAAGTCTGTGTACTTACTGTATCAGTGGAGGTACTTGAGTGAAGCCGCTTATCATAAATTGGCTGTGCAATACAATGATGATGACTACGATTTGTAGTGTACTACATAAATTATCTTATTTTGATTTAAAATTTAAGAAAAACAACATGCAGTAGGTATCCTTCAGTGAGGTATCCTATATTTGGAATGTCATGCTGACGGATCGCTGTTCTTGTGTTTTTGGCTTGAAAAGGCAGCGTGTTTGTCGGAACAAACGTGTGCGGCTGAATGAAATTAGTCAGTCACCGTAACTGATTTCACTTGTCTTCTATTTCTGTATCCACAGCTTTGGTATGTTTGAGAGAACCAGTGCAATAGTTAGATCGAGCATAAATTCATTAGTCATGCGACTCATGCCTGTAGAGTGAGGCACAAGGATGATGTAATAAAACAGCATCTGTTACACTGTTCACGTGACCGGCGTTGAGTTAACGTACTCAGTACGTGTGCGCTAAAAGGGTTTGAGTTTGTGAGTTTTTGCCCGACAAGTGACTTTAGATGCCTGCCTTACCCCTCAGACGCTACACCAGTAAAGGGGACGAACGCCTGGCCCAAGCAGGATTTTGAACAACTTCTCAGGCACCACTATCAAAGGGGAAGTAGAGTGAGGAATGATTCCACCGCAAATGAAGAGGTCTGTTATTATATGCAAATACCGCAAATTCCCATCATGCAGAAGCAACTGCTGTGGCGGGCCAAGAGCAAGGGCAGGGTTCCCGAAGTTGTGCAAACCTTACTTTGGTGTCAGAGTGGCATGCACACTGAGCAAAAGGATTTTTTTTCTTCTGTCTGGAAATAAAATCGCCAACGGCGATGCACTTGCGTTTTAAAATATGTGGAAAAATAGCAATGACATCATCGGCGACTAGTCCACTCGACTTTCATCACATTCATCATGCAACCACTAGAGGTTGGGAAAGCAAGTAGTTAGGTACTAAAGGCTAAATTGATACACAGTAGCGAGGGAGACTATCATTTCCTTATATTCAAGGCCGATAGACCATGCGAGGGGAAATTGTTAATCTGTTGCTCCAGTATCATTCCTCCTATGTGATTCCTCTTTTATGCTATTTGACACTGTCGCTGTGACTTATTTTTTTTAAACTTCCCTTTGCCCCAAATGTTAGTTTTGGTGTGCGACCTGAATGCATGTGTGAGAAGATGGTCTCATACTATGAGCTCTGCTTTTTTGTCTGCAAGTTTCCCCATGTGCTGTGACACATGATCTTACAGTATTTTTACGATTGCTTTTTCTCTCTCTCTTCCAGGAGCGTCACTGAAAGTCTGTCCGCAGGGTTTCTCCTGCTGCACTGTGGAGATGGAGGAAAAGCTGAGCCAGCAGAGTCACTACGATATCAAAGCCCCTGTCTCCAGGCTTAGCACCAATCTACAGTCGACCTTTAGACAGAGGCATGAGCACTTTGACCGTAAGCGAGCACTCATACGCAAACACCACCAGCGACCTTTCACGCTACAGTACATTTGCCGCAAAGTGTTCCTCTACTACCAGCAGTAGCGTGCATGCCGCATGCTTTTTTGACGGGCGCTCCCATCTGCCATAGCGTTGCCCTGAGCGGAGACAGTTGGTCTGTGTCCACGGGCCCGTCCACCTGTCTCGCAACGTCTCAGTGCCGCCCCTCAGCGGCCGCCTCGACCGGCCTTCCTTCCCTAGGGAGACGCACACGCTCCCAGACGGACCACACACATCTTCAGATTTGTGCTTCCTTTTCCTCTGTGTGCACGTGTGTATTCCTGTAAATAGTTGGATCAGATTACGCTTGTGGAGGGCGGAAGCACTTGGGAACATGCAACACTGGGGAAGTGGCACAACGTTCGACTGTTCAGGCGCCCTCCATAGGCACCGCTGTTGTTCAGACACTATAGATGTAGTTCTTGTTTTAAGATTAAGGCGTGTTAGCAAGAGTATGGAAAGGATGATGCAACAGTCATGTTGAGGTGTCGGGTTAGTTTATGTATGCGTGTTATGCATGTCGTATGTGCACGTCTGTGCGTCCGTGGGTCGCAGACCTTGACATCTTGTGTGTCTGCGAAAGAGAGCGAAGGATTGTCAGCAACAGGGTGCGTGTGTATTGCAGCCAGATGTGAACTGGAATGTGACGTGTCGGAATGCCGTGGCAGCTCACTTCGTCCCGCCCCTCGCTTTCTCCTTTTTGCTGCCCTTTGTCCCCACCTTGTGCCTCTCCTGACATTCCCTCTTGTTCTACTCAAATCTTTCTTTTCCACCATCCATTTCTTTTTCCTAGTCTTCCCTGACCATGTGTGTGCTTCTTTTTGTACTCACTCAGGTCCAAGTTGCTGTCTTGTCAAGGGATCCTCTCAAATAGTTTTAAAGCATCAAAAGATTATACATATTGCGCAATTCTTTATTTCCTGCTGTAGCAATTTTTTTTTAATTGACTTCAATTTATGATATTAGTTGAACTCAAACATACAGATCCACCCAAGTACCTCCAAAAATGGTTGCGCAAATGTGTTGCAAGAGTAAAGAATTAACCGCTTAAATCTCACATGCTTTAAATATGACTAAATACCGCAAGTCATACAGACTATTTTAAAAGTCATGAAGTTTGTCTGGGAGGTGTCAGCCCAGAGCCGGCAGTGAAATTATAACCTACTTTTCGTTTACCTTTGGTGCACCCCCATGACTGCAGGAAGCTCGCGGCTCTGTTCAAACTGTTAGATGTGGAATCTCTTTACAAAGACCTGCTGCGCTTTCTTCCACTTGCACCATTTGACACCTCTCACCGCTCATGACATGTTCTCATCGCTGTCCTATTATGTACTCCTTATACTCCAAGGCACCCTGGAGCTGACACAAAGTGCCTATCCTTGTATTAACTGTTCATGAAGATGACATGAACGGCGCTATGAATCTCTGTGCATAAACGTAGCTCGAAATGTCCGTGAAAACAGACATGACTACACACATGTACACACTAGCAAACCTCCGGAAGTGGGTGTATGTGATTAGACACGCTCTCACCCTGTGCCTGGAGCTAGAAGTCATGGCCAATTAGGAGACCGAAATAGTTCTCCCCACTTTGTCATGATCTCAGCCTGTCTGTCGGCCTTATTACTCCGACCCTGTTCAGTGGAGAAGGCTTATGTGTGGAATTTAAGAACGTGGATTAAGGCTTCTAACAAGAGACACCCATCGCCAGACATCCAGCAGCAGGAGTGACGGAATCACATCCCATGAGAAAAGAGTGAGGAGCAAGGACTAATTGGCACAAATAGGGGTGCAATTACTTCTTGGGTTGGGATTGGGAGGAGCAGCGTTTAAAGGAACACAGGTGGGGGTGCAAGGAGGAGGAAGTGGAGTGGGAGTTGCTAAAATGCTCTGTTCCTGTAACGCATTAAGATCATTGTTTCTAATTTAGGGCTCCTATGCATGTGTAGATAGATGACGGAATGGCTGGAGGAAGGACTACACGTAACCATGTTGTGTGTAAGAGTTCCCTTCGCAACATGTCATCTCATCAACATTGCAAGATGCCTGTGTAAAATGTTGCTCATACTCTTGGCTTGGATAGCCCCTCTTCCTCCTTTCCTCCCATTGTCCTCCTCTCCATGTCCATCAACAGGGTCCTACATTAAGCTTTTTGGTTGTTGGGCCACTCTGACCCATGTTGTGGTGGGTGGCCTTGCCAGAAGCGGCAGTGGCCGTGGAGGTTCATGATATAATATGTAAGATATACCTTTCATTGATTATTTCATATTTAGCATCTTTGTACTGTGTCATTCAAGCCTTTAAGAAAGTGTTATTTCTCTGAAGATACTTTATATTTGCTTTTTGCAGTAGAAAACCGAACTGAATTTTTAACATTTGACATTTTCTGACCTTAAAAAAAAAGTAGTTCCTTATGGAAGGGTATACCCTGACTCTCCCAAAACTATGTGAACAGTGTAGTAAAAAAATCAATGAGTTTAAATGCATAAGTATTTACTGGGTTTTTTTTTTTTTGCTGGCCCAGTCGGGTCAGCGTCAGGGAACTTCTGACACAGTGTCCCAGGGCCACTGTATAGAACCTTGCTTTACTCTTTTTACTGACTTTAAACTTGTTGGTATTGTATAATTCCATGGTTGGGGGTGAACCTTTTGTTTTAATCTCAGTCAGTGAAGGGTACAACTTGGTTTCTTGTCATCTGCTGTGAGTGCCTGTGCATGTGATTTGGGGGCTGCAATGTTTCCGGTATCCTTGGAAACACAGTGGGGATTTGGAGTTAAAAAAGCCCTCAACTTAACCCACCCCATGCTGCCCTCCACTCCTCCCCTTCCCCATTTTTTCTTTTTAGTGTGTCAGTCTGGAGTGGAAGTGACAGCATTACGAGGGGACCTTGTGTGTGTGCGTGGGGGTGAGTGGGTGTGCGCGCGTGTGTGTGTGTGTGGCAAGGAACGTTTAGTGTCTCCCTCTGTGAGAGCATGGGAACTTTACATTTCAAAGGCAAGTATAGGGCACCCAGAGAAACTGCAGTGGGACAGAAGTTTTGTGTGCACGCGGCAGCGAGGGGGAGAAAGGAGACGAGTGAAAGGGGGCCGCGAGCGTCCGCTTGCCTGCATGCACGACTGAAGGCGACGCATTTTTCAGTGACTCTGTGGAATTCTCATTTTGTTCAGATTAAGAGAGTCGGGGGTAAGGGGGACTGGATTATTGAGGGTAGGTGGAGGAGGGGGGTGATGGACATTCCTCAGGATGAAGTAGGTCATTGTTCCCTGTCTACTGAAGAGAGATCGCTGAAGGAACTGATGAAGTGAAAGCAGTATAGGGAGGGAGATGTTGGGATGGGTAAAGGCATACAGGTCTATATGTAGGAGGGGAAACAGTTCTCATTATGCAGTAATCCTATTGAAAAATGCCTCTGAAGGACTGTCCAAGAGAAGCCAGGAGAAATGAAAGCCAATGGAATGTGACAACAGAAAAACTGCCATTGATGATGGTCAGTTTGATGTAAGGAGATGTCACTGCTGAATGGCCCTTCTGCAGACATTTTCCAACAGCCTGTATTCTTCAAGTCTTGATCCTTTGGCTTAGGACTCCAGGAAAGTGGACTATTTCGACAGCATTCGTTTACATTTGTTTTTCTTTGACCGTTTTAGAAACTTCTGTGATTGTGTGGGATCTGATTTGGCCAAAAAAAATTCTATTATACATCAGCATTCATCCATTTTTTTTTTTTTACTCACTAGATGCTTAGGCTTAACACCAATCACACATTCAATCAAGCTTTACTTGTGTAGCACCCTTTATGCAAGAATTGTCACAATGTTGTGCTTTCTACATTAAAAGCATGCACAGTAAATGGAAACAAAACACACAAAGATGATACAACTGTCAGGAAACGTCATTGGTAAAGAAACATTAGAGGCAGAGTAAAGGTAAAAAGCTAAGTACAAAGGTCATCAAGTGTACTACTACTACTACTAATAATAAGAGTAATCCAAAACAGAGTATTAGTCAAATAAAGAACATTCTGAATCAACAGCACCTCTGCTGAATACAACCAAATGGTGCACTGTATTTTTTCTCACTTGCTTAACGATGCAATCAATAAATACTGCGCAACGGTCATAGGTCCAAATGACCCGAATGGAAGGTTGTTTGTTTAGTAATGACACAAATCTCTCCTTGTCTTTCGCCCCCCTACAGAGTTCTTCCGGGAACTTTTGAAAAATGCAGAGGAATCACTGCACAGCATGTTTGTACGAACCTACGGGATGATGTACGTGCAGAATGCCGAGCTGTTCAAGAACTTCTTCCAGGCCCTGACGCGCTACTACGTGTCCGGCAGCGCGGCTGTAAACCTGGAGTCCATGCTGTCGGACTTTTGGGCCGACCTCCTGGAGAGGATGTTCCGGCTGGTCAACGTGCAATACGAATTCAGTGACGCCTACATGGAGTGCGTCAGCCACCACACGGAGCAGCTGCAGCCCTTTGGGGACGTGCCTCGCAAGCTGCGCATCCAGCTGACGCGTGCTTTTGTTGCCACGCGTACGTTTGTGCGGGGCCTCAAACTCATGCCGGAGGTGGTCAACAAAGTCTCAACGGTGAGAGTAGAAGAGTTGCGCTTTTGCCAGCGATAAACCTTTGGCAAGGAATGCGGCGCTGTGTTTTTCCTGAACATATCATTCTTGGCTACGATTCCATTACAGCCCGATAACATAAACCACTTTGCTTTCGCTAGTGTGACATGTTTTTCCACTGTACAGGGTGATTAATTGATGATTAGATTATACTGTTTTGTGAAATAATGGCTTGTAAACTAAAGAGTCAGTGTGCACATATATTATTGAGTCAATGTTTGTCTTCCAACTGCCCTGCAGGTCAGCGCCTCTCCCAGCTGTGTGCGAGCGGCCATGAAAATGTTGTACTGTCCCTACTGCTCGGGCCAAGTGGCGCTGAAGCCCTGCCAGAATTATTGTCTGAATGTGATGCGGGGCTGTTTGGCCAACCAGGCAGACCTGGACACAGAGTGGAACAACTTTCTGGGTTAGTCACATTATCAACACACTCCAGAAGTCCCTCTAGTCTTGTGTGGAATCTCCTTGCCTCTGTCATTTTATTACACCGCTCTTGGTTTTCAGAGTTGACCAAATTCCAAATTACTCTCTACCTGTATTGCCATGATAACATAAGTGGGTCAAAGATATTTGGTTAAAGTTTCTGGGCTGTATGTATTTAACTCAGTGATTCCCAACCAGTCTGCCGCGAGCGATGATCAGGTGTCTCATGGGAAATGATTCCGTTTCATTCAAAGGGGAAGTCAACCCAAACATTGTCTTTACATGAAAATGTTCTATAGCATATATTTTCTGTATATGATTGTAGTGATGCGTTTTGTTCAGTCAATTGATGCAGCGCAAGTAGAAGCACAACAGACGTTCTTTCGTTCGCCCATACCAAAACTGTTACAAATTGAAAATAGTACGGAAAAAAAGGCTATTTTTATGACGATTTTGAGTATAACCCCAGTTGTTTGTGAAACGGGTCATTCCCAAGGTTCCACTGTAGTTATTTGGTGTTGTGCTATGAGAATTTTGCTCATCTAAGATATGTGCCTTGGCCCAGTAAAGTTCGGGAAACAC
The DNA here is from genome assembly GCF_054856515.1 of Filicampus tigris. NCBI lineage: Eukaryota > Metazoa > Chordata > Actinopteri > Syngnathiformes > Syngnathidae > Filicampus > Filicampus tigris. The sequence continues at coordinate 31,251,331 of NC_141218.1, read as the reverse complement.
TGCTTTAACTCACTTTGGAAACACCATAGTCAACTTTCTTGGTAGACACAAAGCCGTATCAGTTTCATTAATATCATTTATCGATGGGATAATAAAAAGTTTGAAATTCTGTTGCTATTCTGACACAGGTGATTATTGAAATATGATTGCAGCAAAATAATTTCATAGCACAGCTTAGTGGCTTGTGTTTAAAATGTACCAGCTGTAGTCTGGAGTTATGTCAAAACAAGTTCAAGATTTTGTGTTCACTGCACCAGATTTGACTATTAATCTGCTAACACTGTTGTGTGGGGAGCCACCTGGAATTCACTGCCACAGCACTATGCTGCAGACTTTGACTTTGCTTCCCCCTAGTGGAAATGATTTGCAACACCAAAGTTTGAGATGGTTAAAGGTACCTTCTCCATGAATGATTTCTAACTTGGTAGTTTGTCCAATTGTTTTTAGATGCCATGCTTGGTCTGGTTGAGAGGCTGGAGGGTCCTTTCAATTTCGAGTCTGTCGTGGATCCCATTGACGTGAAGCTTTCCGACGCCATCATGAATATGCAAGAGAACAGCATGCAAGTTTCACAAAAAGTCTGTATTTTTCCATCTCTTTGACAGATGCAGGAAGTACACTGACTCAATAGCAGTTAACCTTTTTCCTTGGCGGGCAGGTATTCCATGGATGTGGCCAGCCTAAACCGAGCATGGCGTTCCGCTCCAAACGTTCTGCCAAGGACACAGTCTTCTCTGGTCGCTTCCGCCCATACAGCCCTGACGCGAGACCAACAACCGCTGCTGGAACAAGCTTAGACAGACTGGTAAGGTCTGAGATGATAGCTCTAGAGCAGTGTTTCTCATTCTCTAGTGAGCCAAGGCACATATTTCACATCGGAAAACATCTCGCGGCACACCACTTAGCAAAAAGTGGCTATACGCGGTCATTACGTACCTTCTGTCATCTAATTACTATACGTGGTTGGCATATATACATTCACAAACCGTTTTTTTTTTATTAGAAGTATATTTTCTTTCTCAAAATATCTGACATTGGATGATTTCACGCGGCACACCTGATGATCACTCACGCCACACTACTGTGCCACGGCATACTGCTATAGAGCACTGTGTGTCTTTTTGTGAGGCAGTACTTGAGTTGTGTTTTCTACAACAGACGAATGATGTAAAGAAGAAGTTGAAACACGCCAAGAAGTTCTGGTCCACATTGCCAGACACTGTTTGTGCTGGTGAGAGAATTGCACCTGGTGATGACTGCTGGAATGGAACAGCACAAAGCAGGTAAATTATTTCATATAGACATGATGTTCTTGTAAAAAAAAAAAAAAAAAAAAAATAGCTCACATTAAAAAAAAAAAATCACAATATTCTGTTTTTGTACATAATAACAGCATTCACAAAGAAATAGGCTTGGCCAGCCATGCACTTAGGTGGCAGCAAATGAAACTAACCACCAGAGGGTGCTGGAACTGCACAAATGGAAAACAACTTGGGCTTTTAAACAGATTTGCTGCTATTATCGAGATATATATTGTGATATCCCTATTACACGCCAGGCCACACCTCTTAAAGGCACATGCATGCTCCCAGACATTACTTGAACCTTTTTACTTGCAATTGTCATTTTGTGTTCAAATGCATTTGCAGTGTGTTTAAAAAGTGTGTTCTATTAGGATTTTGTTTATAAATATATCTAAAGCATGTGGGAGGGGCAAAGCAAAACAGTTCTGGGTGGGAATGGGAACCAATGCCCTCGCCCTGCAATTTGGGTTTCTCTCCACTGCACAGAAACCCAGCAATACAAACTGGCGGACATTAGTGCAATTGTGCAGTCCTGCACCTGAGCTCATATTGTGCAATACCCAATATTCCCCACTACTGTAATACCGTGCAATACTCAACATTCCCCACTACTGTTAGTCTAGTTTTATTTTTATCCAATGCTGTTCCTTACATTTCACTACAGCACTGCAGCACTGTCACTTACTTAGAGTATTTTTCCTCTGTACTATGTACAGGCCAAAATGAGTGTTCCTCATACTTTTTATGTAGATGTATGTTGGTGTGTATATACATGTGTATATACACATGTTACTGCTTATATTTACATAGGTTTGATCCCGAATGTTTGCCGTCAATGTTATACATTAATGGCTACATTATGCCGCCGTCCCTGTGTGACCTATATTTTTGCTGCTGTAACAATGAAAATTTCCCCACTGTGGGATCAATAAAGGCATTCTTATCTTATCTTATCAATACATCTACTTGTACTAAACCAGCTAATATTGCTGATTGTGTCACATAGGTATGAGGCAGTTGTCATTGGCAATGGGCTGGCCAATCAGGTATCCAACCCTGACGTGGACGTGGACATTACCAAGCCAGACATTGTGATTCGAAGTCAGATTGCAGTCCTGAAGGAAATGACAAGTTGGCTGAAAGCTGCGTACAGTGGCAATGATATCTCAATCGATAACGGTGAGAATACTAATCTTTCAATTGCTTCTGACGATATGTACCAATACATCACTTTCTGCGTCTCTGTATACTCAGACGAGGAAGCCAGCGGAGGGGAGGAGAGTGGCAGCGGCTGCGATTCTCCATCCTGTGACATGGATCGGGACATCTACTTCTCCACCCCTCCCATCCCGGTGGATCCTCGGGTTAATCTAGTGCACAGTGACACATCAGCTGGTGTAGCCCTGCAGGGAAGCGTGGCACTGGTGCTCTGCGGGCTGGCCCTGCTTGCTGCCCACTTGAGATAAAAGTATTTGGGCTGGGAGACGAAGAGAATGACTGAGAACGATGGAGTGAAGGGGAAAACTGTCAGAAAGACTTTAACAAGACTGCTTCAGGACCTCAGACAGTCCACCATTGGAGGGGTGGGGAGAACTCTTCTTAATATTACAATAATTTCACTTTTAATTATTTGTTTGCATGTTTCGAGGACAACAGTGTACAACAATCCGATTCTCATCCCAAGAAAGCCAGCTTTTCCACTAACTAAAATCTTGATTCCTTGTGGCTCTGTTGGAGCTACACTCGTGTCGTGCCTGCAGCATTAGGAAAATTCTATAAGTGTCTTTTTTAGACCGTTTAATGTCATACTTCAGTGTGTGCCTTCTTCAATAATGCCATCTACAATACATAACTAACACATGGTACCTATGATGGAACATACCTCACCATTGGTGTCCTTCCATCCTACAGAGATCTGCAAATAACATACAGTAGATTGTAGTAGTTCTATTAGAGCGGTGATAATGAGTGTTCGTCTCTGACAGTCATGTATCACTCCGTGTGCAAACTGTGAATCTCTGTGCATTTATGCATGTACAGTACCTACAACAGCCAGTATGAAATTCTGGGGAATGGAGAGTCTTGACTTGTTTCTCTCCACTTAGAGAAACAGTGTCGGCTCTTTGTTTTGTGTTTGCTTTGGAAAGATAGAATGTCTTGTCAGGGCTGCAGCATTACTTCATACAGTAAATACAAAGAGAGAAGTTACAGCCTTTCTAAGGGGATGGAATCATTCTTTACAAGAGCTTTGAGGGCTCCCGTTGAGTCCAAACCTGCACAGACTACACTATATCGGCTGTGAGCATAATTGTAGCCTCACTTGTAAGTTTCTCTGTTCATCAATTTAGTAATAAGGTCATACCTCATAAATGCTCTCAGTGTCTGTGCAATCTAGTGACTATGGAGTTGAAACTGTCTGTTAGAGATGTTATCTGTGGCTGCCGACCCGGTGAATTGAGAGATCAGGCCTGACGAGGAGCTGGACTCTACCGGTGATACCCCTGAAGACGGCAAAGCTGACAAGTCCCAAATGGCCCCCGTTTTTGTACTGTAAACTCAGTTCACGACTGAAGATTTGACTTTGTACAGTCTTACATGTATGAAAGTAATGTTTCACACAGTCATCTAGACAAGAGAACCAAAAGTGAGTGCTTCGATCAAAAGGAAAGATTATTTTAATACAGGGTTTTTATGTTGAAGAGGTGCTGTATTTTTATTATAGCTATTTTTGGTATGAAGATGTATATTAGGTACTACAGTGGGTTTTGAAAACTACTTTTAGGTGGTTGAACTGGCTCGTGTGCACCATGGTTGCACATTTGTACCTCATACATGGCCTTTTTCAGTATAATTGGACTCCTCGTGAACCATTTACGGTAATCAGTCTATCCTTGCCCTCAGAGCCTCATCATTTCAACTCATGGTTGATGTTGAAGTTTTGTCACAATGGCAACCAAAATTAATGCAATGTCCGGTATGGATTTTGATGATGTTGTTGTTGTTTTGGGGGGATCAATCATACATACAGTAATTGGCGACTTCTAAAGGTAAAATTAATATAGATTTACTCGAATTGTGTCTGTCATGTGCTGAAATTCCCTTTAGGGCGTCATATGTTGTTTGCCAAAAAGCACAACACAAGACTTGCTATTCATTTAATTATTTGGTTTTCTCTTTTCCATGCCATCTCAACAATTGAGGTGATTTTACTAGCCTTTGTACAGTAACTTATGTGTATCTTATTGTCATTGTCATTCTCTCAAACTGGCAAAGACTATCCATAATTTACAGTATTCATTGTCACTTAAACATCACAAAGTCCTTCATTTACATTTTGGGGTTTCACATATGCAATTTTAAGATTTTTTTTTTTTAAGTAGCTTTTCCAAGTAGCATGACGGACCGTAAACATCTGGCCACAGTAAAGACGGGCAGAAAATATTGTACACCGCCTTTTTGCCTCTTGTTTGGCGTTGAAATTGACAGTTTGATTGTAAGCTCACATGAAAATGTCTTCAAAATAAGTGAGCAGTCCAGTCATGAAGACTGAGAATGAATCAGTGAGGACATCACTGTTACAAATCTCACTTTGAAGGACCCCCTATGCAATCAGTTTAAAATCCTGAAGTGCCTGAGCTTCAGCAATTGGATTCGGCATTAGGCATTACTGTATTTCAATTGGTCTCTTACTAACATTTCTTCAAGTGCTTATGCAAGTTTTCATGTCTTGTAGAAGAGTTGCGTTGAGTGAAGAATCCCCCTCCAAAAAAATGAACTTTCAGATTAAGTGTTTTGGGAAATGATGGTAAATGTCTGTGCTTGCGGGCCGCAGCAGCATTTTCCAGCTGCCAGGAGTTGGTCCCGCTGCAGGATGCTGTGTTTTTGAACCACAGAGCAACTTCAGTCTTGGGACGAAGTTGAGTTGGACAGGTGTTGGTAGTCTTTTATCTGTCTTTAGCCTACAAGGAAACTGAATGGACTCAATCATCTCCGAGGAGAGCGTGTGTGAACAACTGAAAAGAATAAGAGAAGTGTAAATAAAGAGCAGCCGTTTTAGATGTCTCTAAAAGAGGCCGTAACATAACAACAGATTTTTACATGTCAGAGTATCTCCTAAATGTTATGGAAAAACAAGATGAGATAGATGTTGAATTGTAAGAAAAAAAATGTATATTAAACATTTCTTAGTCTTGTTGAAATAAAGACTGCCAATATTTAACTGATTGTGAACATCTTCATTTTGTCATCTTTGCACTTTTCACCCGGCTTGGAGTTCACAGATGTCGTCATAACAACAATATGGAAAGTAGGCAACAGATAAGCCCTTGTGCAGTAGTATTAAAGGGTCAATGAATAAGCACAAGTGGTCAACATTCACGATAGAAATATTTAGTTGGTGGTCAGCTTCCATTTTTAATACCACATACCGGTACCTTGGATTTTGTGACTGTGTCCTTTGCTGTTGTATCAGTCCACACAAGACTTTAAGCTACCATTGGGCACAGTTGTTGCACACCACACCACATAGCATGATGCCATGGGGCACATGTAAAAAGACAACACCAATCAGAGCTTTTCAACTGTCATTGACTGTCATTTGCAACCACCTTCCCTAACACACATGCACACGTACACACACACACCCTTTATCAGATAAAATGTTTCAACAACCCCACTTTTTAATTGAATTGCCTTCCAGGTTTTTGGGGAGGAGATATACTATCATCCACCCTAAAGATGCCCCACATGTTCTCAACAGGGTTGAAGTCAGGGGAAGATGGTGAGCCAACATGATTTTTTTTCTCACTTTACTGAAATTGCTGCCACATGCACCTTCAGAATAGGTGGTGACCAACCCTTATCCAGGAGGCACTAGAGGAAATCCAAAATAGTGGGAATCGAACTAAATAAAAAGTCCTTCTTGTGGTCTCTACATCACGCCACAAATAATTTCCATCTGTTAGCATAACGCAGCCGAGTGGACGACGCCCTGGCATTAAGAATGGTCTGCCTGACCGGTTCTGCGCAGTTGCTCTGCAGGGGTTCGGGCCTATCAGCGGCCAATCACGTAAGCAGAGGCGTTGAGGGTCGGGATGCCACATTTGACCTACTTGTTGGGACAACAGATCTTACCAGTTTGGGAGACACCATGGTTCGCTGAATCACAGTTTAGGGCAGGGGAACTATGTTTGGGCTGGCCAGAAAGGGGACACCAGTAACAGCTAAAGACTCTCCTGAAGAACCCTCTGAAGTGGCAGCCAAATCAGACGGAGCGAAGGAAAAGCGTAGCGAAGTCAAGCCGGCTGCAGGTGCATCCTGACCGAGAGGGCTGGAGGTTTTCTCCAGAGAAAAGCAAAGGGGACAGTGGGTCAATTCTTCGGAGGCAAAATGATCAACCTCCGCCCTGCTGAAATAATCCCAAATCATGTGCACTGTATTCGGGTGGAGGCGCCACTCTCCTGGAGGAGGATTCCAACAGGAGAGAGAGTCAGCAAGCTGGTTCAGATCGCCTGGCAGATGTATGGCCTGCAGACTCATCAGACGTGGGGTAACCCACCTGAGAAGGTGCTGGGAGGCCTGTACAACTAGGCGGACCGTCTGCCGCCGTGGCGGTTGATGTCAAAAATAGTTGAAGTGTTGTCCGACCGCACAAGCATCATGCCTCCCCTTCAGGTATTTACTTTTGACCAAAAGTAGATGAGAGCCAGGGGACCTGCACGCAGCTCCAGCACATTGATGTGATTCAGTGCTGTCCCGCACAGACTACATTCCCTGAGCTATCCTGTGCTGCCAGTGAAGCTGGCATCTGCAGTGACTGCGTCACGGGCGGCCACAGTGGGTCGCCTCTCAACAGAAAATCCCAGTCTCTCCATGGTGCCAGAGCAATGAGGCAATGAATGACGTGACCTCCTGAGCTTCTGGAGACTGTGCCACTTGGCGTCCAAAAGGAAGCCGTTCAACCACCTCTACAGTGGGCACAATGACAGCAGACGAAGCGGGACCGCAGCTGTCATGGGGGTCAGCTTGCCCAAAAGTTGCAAAAAAGTGACATATGCAAGCAGCCAGTTCTTCTGAAAGAGCCGGAGGAGGCAAAGAACATCATCCACCCGGTGAGAGGACAGTTGTGCCGTCATAGTTGTGGTGTCCAATGTTATTCCAATAAAGTTCATCCTCTGAGAGAAGATAGGAATAGACTTAGACAAATTGACCCTGATGCCCAACCAAGCCACATGTGAAAGCAGAGTGGATGTATCCCGGACCACCTGAGCCCTTGACGGTGTGCGGATTAGCTAGTCGTCCAGGTGCAGCAACGGCTCCTATTAAGGCTAGAAAGCTGCTGCCTAGTCTCGCAAACCTGAACCGTTCTCTCCTGTGTCCCCGCCGCAGCTGAACCAAAAAGCTCCCCACTACTGCGAGCCCTCCTAAAGGCTGACGTCAAGGGGGACTCCGCCAGCCACACCTGGCGGTGCTCCTGGACCAAAAAAGAAAAAAAAAAAGAAAAATGATTGAAAAATGAGTACTGTATTGATGAATTCCTAAACTCACTGCAAATGTTTTTGGCCAAAAAACAGCTGCAAGACATTGGAGGAACCTGCATTCAGAGGTTCATAGGACCTCACAGATAGCAGCAGCAGCAGCAGGAGTAGCTTCAAAGACATGCTTCATGCTTTTCCATAGCTTTTTAACGGCTCTTCTCGTACTATGATGCATTTGCCTTACAAAAACCTTCCTAATACGCCCTTATCGAAACAAAACAGTTTGCTCTTTGAATCACAGACAAACATTTAACAATACCCAACTCTTAACAATTTGTGTGCCCTGCGATTGGTTGGCAAACAGTTCAGGGTGTACCCCACCTACTGCCCAAAGACAGCTGGGATGGGCTCCAGCACGCCCGCGTCTCTTTTGAGGATAAGCAGTTCGGATGATGGATGGATGGATATATAAAGACCCCACCATGAACAGGTTGATCTGTTGCTAGCATAAGTAACCTTGTCTGTCATATTAAATGTGTCAGATCAGCTGTAAAGTAAGTCAATGGACTGGACTTAAAAAGTGTGCTTCTACAAAGTGCACAAAATTGATGTCTCTCATTCATCCATTCACACACACTAATACATTTGAAAAACAGAGAGGCACCAAACAAAACGTACGTAACTGTTAGTCAGACTGTAATGATAAAATACTAGGTGCATTTCGCTGCAGAAAATTAATGTGACAAAGTCCTCAGCGATCATGCCACTTTAACACCTTCAATATGGCAGCGACGTTTACGTACGATACATTGATAAGGCGGGATTTATTTAGATCTCTATGTCAAGTTCTCGCATACCATTTGTGTACCGCAGAAATTTGTCCGGCGGAAGTTGGGACCTTGGCCTTGTCACAAAAGAAATGGCGAGCGGCATAGGCAGTAAGTAGTGTTTTTTGTTCTCCGTGGGGTCTTATTTGTATTTTAGAGCACACACCTATAGAGAATATACTCCAAACTCCGTTTTTTAGCTTGGTTTAGTTGCAAATAGGAGTTTTATCTGCTTAAAGAAACGTAACATCGTGTAGTTGTTTGTGTGTCACCATAGTGTTTCCCCCGTAATAACAGTCCCAAGCTAACGCGGGTTGTATGTTAGCCGCTTGTTAGAGTTCTCTTATCGTGTTTGACTATTGTTTCTGCAATTTCTCTTTCCAGTGACTTTCAATTTGTCACTGTAACCGACATGATTCAATTACAAGCAATACAGCTTAATTTGAAGGCGATGAAAACTAGTATCTATTAGGCTAGCCACCTACAATAAACTGGACAATGAATACGTCAACTCACATTGCTTTACGTTTACTCTTTAGTTTTGGATTGTTATATTGTATGCTGAACGTTTTGGTGTGTAGTCCGGTACCGTATTTTAACGATAATAAACCAAAATAATTCACGTAAATGGGTCTTAGTGCCTATAGTAACAACGGTAATAACTCCTGCAGGTTTTTCTTTTTTGTTGTTGTTCAATAAAGATGCACGTATCTCTTATACTTATCTGTTTTGATCTATAAAATATATTCTAATTGTATTCTTTTTAAATTAAGAGTGTAACGGTGAAAAAAATGTAGGAGACACCGAAAACGCATTTCTCAAGGCAAAAATGAAGTAAATAAATTAGTTTTAACTGGAGATGTGAAAATTCCAATTCCAACGCAAATGCTAGTTTCTTGAGACCTGCCGGTTAATATTGGTTAATATTTGAATGTCACAGTCAACAAAACAACTGTACATTGATGATTATGTTGATGTTAATTAAACATTGACCAATTCATTGTTTGGGAAACTTACACTTTAGCATCCTCAACAGGAACCATATAGTATAAACTGAAACTTATAATACTGTATCTCAATGTTGGTCTCATAAATTTATGATTTTATTTTCTTAATTTTTATGACTATTCTAATATCACAGTTTTCAGGTTCACTGTGGTCGAAATACTCCTTCATAATTTAGATAATTTAAATATATTCACATATTTTATTATTATTATTATTATTATTATTATTATTATTGTTTTTACTATTAGTAGTAGTAGTAGTTTATCGTGTTATATGCAAACATGAGTGTGTTTGTTCAGAATAAATTTTATAAAATGTCAGTCTAATGTAATTAGTTGATAACAATGCTTCTGATATGCAGACATAAGCATATTTGTTCAGAATACATTTTATAAAACGTCAGTCTAATTAAATTAGTTGATAACAATGCTTCTGAACATTTTATTGGTACTCACGGTGTCCCTACTTTATTCCAGAACATAAGATTCTGACTGTGGGGCCGACCGAGCCATGGTCAGTCAGAGAGAAACTGTGCCTGGCCTCCTCTGTTATGAGGAGTGGAGACCAAAACTGGTAAACCCACAACTTAATATCCCTCTTCTTTATTTATGTACAAAGTTTCTCATCTTAAAATAATATCACTTTGAATGATTTTCTTAATTAACTTGACGTAAATTTCTCTCTTCTAATAATTTTAGGGTATCTGTAAGTAGAGCCATCAAGCCTTTTTCTGAGCCTGGTCGACCACCTGACTGGTTCTCACAGAAGGTAAGAGATCTCGGCTGTTGTCTGCTGAGCAGGTAGCATTGGATTTAATTGATGTCGTCAATATCAGGGATTATTTATTAATCTGTTAATGTTTCAGCACTGTGCCTCACAATACTCTGAGCTGCTGGAAGCCACAGAAGCTCCGAAGTCAGTCTTGCAAAACACAAATATACAGACAAAATGTCAAAACAGTGATCAGTTATTGCTTTTGCCACATTTGTAATTTGTGTTAAACTTGACTTGTGTTCTAGACGTAAACGTGGTGAGAAGGGCGAGGTGGTTGAGACCATTGAAGATGTAATTGTTCGAAGACTGACTACTGAGAGGATAGAGGAGCTGAAAAAACTACTACGAGACACGCAAGAACAGTACAGGTAGCTACGACCTATAAATGAAGCTTTAAGTAAATATGTTGCGACTTTTACGCCCCTCACCCTATCTGTGATTTCTCTCTCTACAGGAAGTTGAAAAAGGAAGTGGATCTGATACAGACTGGTCACATGGACCCCCAGCTGAAAGAACTGTGGGCAGAAATAACATTGTAAGATTTGTTCAACCAGTTTAATTTCTTTCCTTTGATAAAGCATCCATGTCGTCAAAACGAAACTTTTCCTTCCCCTTTCTTTCAATTTTCCCCGGACAGAAAGAAGAAGCAGGATGAGGAGGAGGCAGAGCAGAAGAGGAAAGGAACAGAAATGGCATATCAAGGTGAGCAATGTGAAAAAATACAAATATCAGAATTTAGCTTATACAGATTCCTGAGTTGTACTGAAGAGAAATCCATGAAATAAAAATTAAAGTGTACACTTTACATAATAATTCTCTCAGTCTGAAGTGTTGAAAATTGCCTGAGAACAAATCACTTTACTGGCGGGGTACATTTTAGTCATCTGCAACAATGTATTTCTAGTTAGAAACTTTGTACCTGTACAGAAACATTACAGTTATCATTTTAAAGACGAAAAGAAAGTTCAGTGAATGCATATATTATTCTATGACTCTTTGTCTTTCAGCTCGTCAGGCAATTAAAAACACACCCAAGCGTCTGCCCACTGTCACTGTTCGGTCCCCTTTGGGGACCAGTCCCACTAGCCTGGACTCTCAGACGGACGCCTCAGTCCCCACACCACCCACCGAACCCGCAGGCATTGTCTCGGATGACACCAACACTCACTCTGTAAGTGCATGCTTGTCTATATATTAAAGTACTGGTCAAACGCAACCCGTTTCCAGGGATACTCCTATTTTTTTGTATTTTATGCCATCCGGTAGCAATTAGCTATTTCTCAAGTAACCTATTTGCAGATTTAATTGCAACCTATTCTTGCTTATTGACTGAAAAACTTGCATATTAACTGTTTTTTTGTGCTCAGGCCTAAGCCTTTCTAATATAAAAGTAGTACTTTGGCACAATCTTGGTGCTAAGGAACTATGTTTAAGTGGGGGGAGGCGCTGCATGACGTGACATAATTTAAAGCTCATTAGCTGGCTAATTTCCTATTCACATCCACTTAGCGGCTGGGAGTATCGTGAGTGGATTGAATAGTTTACAGCTGTTTAAGTGTTACCCAAGATAACATTTAGCCAGGGGACATCATGAGAATATTTAATATTGCGTTATAATGCAAAACTATTAGTTTTATTGCGTTATGACGCATTAAGTTCTCAGTTTTTATTGCGTTATTTCTCAATAAAATCATTATTGCAAATTAACGCAATGTTTTTTTTAGGAGGAGAATGAAAGACTTCCGCTTCCGAGTCCTAGCTTTAATGTCTTGAACCACTAGAGGGCAGACTAAGCCTGTGAGTGTGGTAACGCAGAAGAGAACAGTAGTCTTTCTTTTTGAAAGAACCCAACACAACACATCAGTCGGTATTTGACCCGGTTAGGGATGACAAGAGAGACGGGCGAAAACCCTGAGTGAACAAAAAAGTCTTGAGGCCCTTTTTAAAAGACTCCAGAGGCTGAGGATTTCTTAGATGCTTGGGAGGGTGGGCGTTCTAGGGCCATGGAGTTAAAGTCCTGGTCTCTCATGGTCCTGAGATTTGTTTGAGGCTGGAGGAGGAGGTTGCTGCCACCGGACAGCAGGTGCGAAGAGGATGTGTGCGGAATGAGGAGGTTTTTGAGATAGACTGGGGTGCTGCCATTGCGTTGAAGAGGTGGGTGAGGAGTGCAATTTTGTTGTGAATTCTGGAGGTTATGGGGAGCCAGTGCTGTCATGAGAGGCACCCAGGTCAATACCAGAAAATGATTGATGGCGGCTGAATTGGAGATGACCAAGTCGAGGGTGTGGCCCTTGTTGTGGGTGGAGGCATCAACATTTCGTGAGATTGAGACAATCCAGTATATGAGAGAAATCTGCTGCTAAGGGGAGGAGGGATTGTAGATGTATGATATTTTTAGAGGATAGACGGCTGAGGGAAGTAAGTAGATCATGAAACTCTGTGATGAACACTGGGTGTGTTTTTGACGGTCTGTAGATTAGAAGTATTACAATGGTCTGTGATGAGTTTTTGAATTTGATAGCCAGGTTTTTAGATCGGGTAGAGACAGTTTAAGTGTGTCACGGTGGAATACCGTGAGACCACCGCTCTGATCTTTCTGTGGTTAGACGGTGGAAACTGTAACAATAGTCACAATGACATTCTCTCTTTGTCCAGGGTGGGTGTTCACTACATTGCTCTTGTAGCCACAGATTCGACTGCTTCTGGTTGTTAGTATGATAGGCATGGACAGATATTAAATTCTAGCGGTATGATAACCGGGAGTAAAAATATCGCGGTATCGTGGTATTAAAATTAGAGCTCTAAAATGTCTGTCTTTGAAATATTTTGCTACATAAAAACTGCATTTTTTACATTGACCACAATCTATTTCATTTTTAAACAAAATATTGTATGTATATATTTGGTACATTAAGAAACGTGAAGTTTAAATAAATGAATGAATAAATGTTAACATTCTCCTTCAGTTTTAATTCTTCTTAGCAAGTTAACAGTGTCCCATCAATGCTGAGCTATTTTTTTAGAACACATCCTACTCATGTTGGACATGCTGGCACATACACATGTGCATGTGGTTGTTGTTAGAAGATCAGTAAGACATTGCAGTTTTCAACCTAAATGTAGGTGTTTGTTTAAGGGGGATTTTTTTTCTGCAGACATAATTTTTCAGTTGGCCCTTTAAAAGGGCATTTTAACTAAACGGGCAGTGTTTTAAGTAACACTGCCATACAAGTGTAAAATGAGGTTAGCCATAGTTATGTAAAAATGAGAAAACATAATACTCAGTCTTAACAGTAAAGACCATTGGTTCCTCTGCAAACATGCTTTAGGAAATAGGCGTTACAGAAGGAGCACAAAAACATGAAAATAGGCATGAATAGGTGCATTTTTATTTGATAATGTTGTGTTCTGAAAATTGGAATAGTGATTTGCAAGTCAATAACAGCCATACTGCTTTTTACAGTAAGTGTTTACTGCTTGATTACATCTCCGTGAACTTTGTTGACCACTCATTTAATTTTCTGCTGCTGCTCCAGGTCCAAGGTGTAGGTTTTTTTCTCCCGGTGACAGAAGCTCCAGGCCCAGGACTTAAAGATGGAGGCCATACAGCTCTTGTAGAGGACTCTTCACAGAAGAGGCTCCTGCCTCAGAAAGCTACACCCCCGCCCTCTCCTCTCCTGTCAGAACTGCTGAAAAAAGGCAACCACATCTCGGCCAGCCCCCGCCTTGTGAGAGCCAGCATAGCCTGAATTTAACAGTTCAAGAAACTATGAAGTCACATGATTCTTGAAGAAAAGCTATATCTACCATAGACAATTGGATTATAATGTATTGTTATCAGTGCATATGGTGTATTTGAGATTGCAGTCAAGTTAGATTATGGGCAGCAGACCATTCTCTCAAAAGATTGTCTTTTGTCAGAATAGTGTATTTGTTATCCCTTGCGAGATGCTGTCGTACAATAAAGTTAGACCATAACAACAATGCTAGAGCTCTCCGATGGTCTGTTGGGCAGAGACAAATTCAGCATGCTTTGTCAGCATTTGTTTCAGTTGATGCTTCTAAAAGGTCTTACATTTTATTTTCCAAAATGAAGGCCCCTAATTATGCTTCATACCCAGGCCTGTTTTTAACATTCTTAATAGTGCTTAAAACAATTTGTTTCCAATTCTGCCTAATCAGCTGTCAAGAAAAATAAAACTTTTAGTATGGTCAGTGTTTCTTTTGGATGAGTATAGCTAATTTGAGATTATTTGCGATATATTCTTGAGCTCATGTCCACTACTCACATTTTTTTGAATAAGGTCTTGAAAAAACTTTAGAAACTTGCAAATACCTTGTTTTGGTGAATGCCAAGTGTCCCCTGGTTTATATCAGACTACGTTTATTACAAGAGTAACAAATGATTGTGCTCTTACAGGTTACTGATGGAGACTCCTCTGGAAGCCTTAGCAACGGAATACAGACGTCTGCTGTTGTCACCACCTCGTTACCATCTGGCCATGATGTCATAACAGGTAAATGTACTTGTTGTAAAATAAAGTAAGTTTTGCTTGTCCTACGTTAACATTTTGTGCAAGTGAAACCTTCAATCCAAAAACCTACTTAGCTTGGTGATTCTTATATTTGGCATATAAGCAATGTTAATGAAGACTTAATTGTTACTTTGATTTGGCAGGAAGGTATGTTTTGTAATTTTTTTGCATTTCATGGTTACGAGCAACTACTCTTGTGATTGCTAAACTAACAGGCAGGACTCTACTCTCCATTAATGTTCTGCATTGAAGAAGGCCTGCAATGCACTGATTACACTTGTTTCAGCAAGAATTTTAACATACTATTTTTTGTCTGTAGTGGGGGAAGTTGAAGCTGCAGTGAAGGCGGAACTTGGTGAAGAGACGGGATTAGTAGAAGAAGACCTTGTCGCTGTCTCTTATATGGGAGACGAACTTGATCTGGAAACCGTAGGTGACATCATTGCCATCATTGAGGAAAAGGTACACACTTGGGCTGGGAATACCGTTTTCTTTTATGTGAACATGCTGGTCTTCAGTTCTATCATGTCCCCCAAAGATTTGACCTAGAATAGTAAAAAATATAAACGTAAAATAGTATTCCAGGCAGCATACTATGGTTTTGTAGTTGTCCATCTGCCTTAAAAGTAGTTAGTTTTTTTGGGTTTTTTTAAATTTTTTTTATTTTTTTCCAGAACACTGGTCAGTTATATTTGAATCATATTTACATTTTGTATTTACTTGACATCTCAATTCTGGGTGGTATATTGTATTGTCTATTTTCAGGGCCATTGAAAAGACCATTTTCATTTAAGTTTCATTTGAACAGCAGGTAGCAGTAGTGTGCAGTACAGGCAGAGCTCAGATCACTGCCATAGAGGTTACAGGCACAGACTGGATTGAAAGGTTATGTCAACAAAGATGTTAAAAACATCAAACATTTCATTTTCTGTAGGACTTGTCCTCATTAGGGTGATGGGTGGGATGGAATCAGTCCCATCTTACTTGGGGCAAGAGGTAATGTACACCGCTGACTGGTTGCCAGACAATCCGATAAATTGCAAACTTGTAAACATAGAAGGATGATTTAGGTACCACAAAGAAAAAAAGCAGCAAAAGTTTGTCCGCTTTGGCTCCATCAACATTTTTGCACATTTCATTTAAATTGAACCTAACCCGCCAATGGGAAACAAGCCCAAGACTGTATCAGTGTGAAATAATTCCATTAAATGTTTTGAATGAACCAATTGCAGAAGATCCTTCCAGTGTTTGTATCCCTGATTACACAATAATCAGACAATACAGTTACGCGTAAGCAATGACTTAAGGCTGGACTTGCACTGCAGGACTTGTGCCTAATCCGATTTACATGTACATTTCAAGTATCCAATATGTGTGTTAATGTTCACTGAATATATGGAAAAACTTGCATGCGCAGACGTTCAAAATGCATGTAAACAACTACATAAGTATCAATACCAGGCAGTGACAAAACGCAAGTAAACAATAATAAATAAATACAAATATTTAAAGCGGAAGTCAACCCCCCATAAATTCTTTGCGATAATATATTCTATGCACCTTTACTAGTCTAAACATGGCATTCTGATTAATATTGTGTTTGTGGAATATGAGTTAAGCAGCAAAATCCACCACTTTTTTAGCCATCTCAGGGTGCAGCCATTTTGTCACTCGCTGTCGACTGAAAATGACATCAAAGTTAGATATTCAATACATTTTTCATTTTCTTTGGATGCCGTTAAGTCATAGTCTTTTCTCCCACTTCACAAACAGAATAGTTTAATGACAATTGTTTGCAGAATTTAATACAGCCTCAACTAATATTTTATAACTGTGGTTAGTCAGTGAATGAAGAAGAAAGCTCATTAGTTTTATTCATAACCCTTTACAGCACTAATATTGTACTTGTGGTATCCATTTGATGATGCATTTCTATTGCATTTGAAATATGACTGCATATTACTTAGGCTAGGTTCACACCGCAGGCAAATGCGACCCAGAACTGATTTTTTTGCCCATATGCGACCTGTATCTGATTTTGTTATGACAGTCTGAACGGCTCGATTCCGATATTTTTTTTTTCAAATCCGACCTGGGTCACTTTCATATGTGGTCCAAAGTCGGATACGTATCTGGTTTTTTTTGTTGTTTTTTTTTACCATGCAACCGCGGTCTGAACGGCCAGGTCACATATATCCAACATTGACGTCATCCGGAGCCCGAAATGCGGAGTGGAAGTGGTGGCAGCAGGGAGGTCAAATCTGCAAAGTTGTTTTGAGTAACACTATTGACTTTATATTTTACTTTAATTTAATCCCACTTGAATCATGAAGCATAAAGTGGACATTTATGGTGATAGTAGTAATTCAGCCACAGTTCAGATCGATTCATTTTTTATGCACGGGTATGACGTGACGTCATCGTTAGTGATGGCTCTATGAATGATTAAAGCCTCGCTTTATAATTTCCCCCAAATACTTCTACCTCCTACCTAATCGCTTCTCTGTATAAATGCCCTGACATGCTGGACCACATTTACTTCTGCAAACACGTCGGGGGTGACGGCGTCTCTTCTTCTGCTCATGCGGGTCACTTTGGCGATGCGTGTGTTCACACAGCAGACAAGACCGAGGTCGCATTTATAATGTCATATGAATGCTTAGACACACACAAAAAAAAAGATTTTTCAAAAAATCCAATTTGAGAATTAAGACCTGCGATGTGAACCTAGCCTTTGTTATGTTTGCAAAGACCAAAGAAAACATGGATCTGCAATCACTTGTAAGGTAACTTTGACATGGTGCACAGTAGAAAAAGGACCTGGATGTTTTATTGAATTTATTCAACAGAACAGTGTCTTAAATTAACCTTGTCATCCAAACTGCAGTGGAACCTCAGTTCAGGAACAACCCTATTCACAAGTAAAGCCATTTTCTAGCAAATTATCGCTTTGGTTCACAAAGTATACCTCAGTTCGGGAACAACACAGCATCCACATGGAAGGAAATAATAGCTAAGCATGAGAAAGGTGTTCGTGTTTCTCATTTCACCACACAATTTGTTTTGGCGAAATCCTTCATCCGTTGGGGGGCCACTGCAGCGCCATGACCTTCACCGCTTTCAAAGCTGCATTGCAAGGAAGCTCCTGCTCGGCGCGTCGATTCGGCGTCTTCTCACATGCACATCCGCTAGCATCTGCTCTCTATTACTCGTTAGAAGAGAGATGCAAGAAAGGCTTCATTCATGTCTATTTCTTTTTAACTAATTCCATAAAAACAAGGTTAGCATAAATTGCTTTTGGGGCTGGAATGATTTAATTCAATTTCCTTCGTTTTAATTGAAAAAGTTGCCTTGGTTAACAAACATTTGGGTTTGTGAACAGTCTCGGAACAAATTTAGGTCTCAAATAACCTAATCAAGGTTCCACTATACAACATGTTGGGACTTTTGGCTTGTCACATCCAGGGTCACCATGGCGAGTCATTAGCATAATTTGTTTGGCACATTTTTCTTTTTTTTTTTTTTTTTTTTTTGAAGAATGCCCTTCCTGACACAATCCATGCATTTTTTTTATTCTGGGCTTGGGTCCGGCAGTAGCCGGGCACTTGCCGGGAATCAAACCGTCTGCAAAAAAGGGCCAGAATGTACCACTACACTCCACTGTACAGTATAAGGCAGCTCATTCGATAAAGCCTAATGAGAAGTCATTCTTGCTCTGCTTCCTAGGTGGATGATTCGGTGGAGGCTTTGGACGCCGCAGCAGTGGAAGCGGCACTGTCTCTGTGTGAAGAGGCCGTCTCAGAAGGACACACCCTGCCAGGCCCATGGGAAACTCAGGAACTAAAGGAGTCAGACCCAACATCCACTGCCCAAGACTCGGAGCACATAGAGGAGGCTTGCGATGCGGCGCCACTGTCAGTCCCCAGCCCGGATGGCCAAAATCAACCAGCAACTACAAGCACAGAAGAGCAGGCCAAGGGAAACTGTGAGCCAGCTGCGAGTGAAAGTGGCACCACTTTGTGTGGCACCTCGGAAGATGCCGCTGCTGGTGGTGACATTACAGAAGAGGGGGACGCAGGGAAGGTGGACACAAACGCAGTCGTGAAGAGTGAAGTTGAGGATTGGAACCAGCCTGAGGCGAACCCACCATGCCTAGGTGACCTCACAACCACACAGAACATGATGTGCCGGTTTAAAGATAATAATACCAATATCTTTTGGGCCCACAGATTCTGAGGACAGTTCTGTATCTGGTAGAGAGTCCAAGGTAAGAGGCAGAAACATGATTGTCTATTTGTCTAAATATGCTGCCGTTGGCGTAATTGCTGCACGTACTTGAACTCAGGGGGTGAAAGAGGAGGAAGCAGGGAGCGAGTGTGATCCTGAGGATGGAATGGAGCTGAAAGAGGAGTGCGGAGAAGGGGAGGGTCCCTATTTGTCTGAAGTGGAGCGAGCAGCCAGCGAGAGTGAAGACGGTTATGGGCCGCCGTCGCAACGCTACACAGCCGATTCACTGGCCAGCAGCCCGGCCTCTTCTTCCCAGCTGTGAGTGTCCACCTGCTCATGTCCTGCAGCCATACGTTCAGACTTTCTTTTCTCTTTGGGCTACCATTCTCCACTCTCTGTTCAAACCAGATCTACATGTGGTGAGGACCAAGAGGCTGTGCAAGCCCAGAAAATTTGGAAGAAAGCCATAATGCTGGTGTGGAGAGCTGCGGCTAATCACAGGTGCCGCTCTGCAGCTTTGCCTCAACCCAGAAAACAAATCAACACTGTCTGCCGTAATCATGTTCATTTTGCTCAACTCAGCTCTAGTTGTTGAACTTGTTTCTCTCAGGTATGCCAGTGTCTTCTTGCAGCCTGTGTCAGACGACATCGCTCCAGGGTACCACAGCATTGTACACAGGTGATATCGCAGTGTTGCTGCAATCTATTTCAACAACCGGCCTCTCGAAATATTCACATGTACACTTTGACTTGTGACTGCTTCTACTTAGGAGTTTTTTTGCGTTGCGAGCCTTCAATTGGTCGAAAATTTGTGAGCCAACATTGGAGGCTCACTTACAACACGACAATTCTTGTTGCGGCTCAGCTTGTCCCGAAGAATTACAATTTATAAAACAAGTTAATTTCTTTACATTCTAGTTTATTATGATTTATTGGTGATTTAATTGATTACATTTATACAACACATTGCTATTTTTCTTTGATTAAAAACTGCAAAGCGCATCGCTGTAATTGTATTCAGCCCAACTTTTTCATGAAATATAAGTTTTTTACGTTTCCATTTTTTCAAAATGTACAATAAACCATCTTCTCCTTTGCCAAAACTCATCCCACCACAGACCAATGGACCTGTCTGCAATTAAGAAGAATATCGAATCCGGTGTGATCCGTACAACGGCAGAATTCCAGCGGGACATCATGCTGATGTTTCAGAATGCTGTGATGTACAACTCGTCAGACCACGACGTCTACCACATGGCCCTGGAGATGCAGCGGGATGTCCTGGAACACGTCCAGCAGTTCCTGGCCACGCAGCTCATCATGCAGACTTCAGAGAGCGCCATCTCCGCCAAGAGCCTCCGTGGCAGGGAGGGAAATCGCAAACCGGGCGAGCCAGCTGAGAAGGTGTGTTGAGCAACTTAAATTAGGCTAAAATGACATAGAGATTCCTCAGACATACTCTGATTAGGTTTGTTTGAACTGCGACAATATATCTGTTCAGGTCTACCAAGAATCAGATTTAAAAATAACCACATGGCAACCACATATACAAGGATGCCCCGATGGTACTTTTATTAGGTTCGAATGTGACTTACAGGAAACTCCCTCTAGCATGGCTTCCAGGTATTGGTATTTCGCCCCTTTTTTAAAAAAATGTTTTTTTTTAAATGTTATTGTTTTCCAGCATTTTGCGGCAGGGTTTTCAGTTGATAATCCCGCTCATCATGATAAAATACCCGCATCTACTGATTCAGCCTATCAGAGCGTCACTATTGTTTTGTCAGCCACTGATTGGTGGTTACATTCTTCTCTCCTTGCTGATCACATCCGCGTATCCCATGCTGTACATCATGTCATGTTAGCCCAATGGGATCCTGACATGAGTCATGCATTGCAGTTCCATAACAGCATTGGCTACGTTTAGACGTTGGACAATTTTTTTTTTAATCTGATCACATTTGGGATTTAAATTATTATCGGATGCGCTTTTTTTCATGAAGACTAAAAATATTGATCCGATTAGGTCTTGTGTGTTCATGCATCGCACTTTCGATCGGAACAAATTATTTTGACATGTGCAGATTGACCATGTCTACTGGAAGTGGTAGTAGTGGAAGAAGGCGGCGGCGGCGGCGTAGAGACTTCCGTGTCAACAAAGCAAGTGTTTTCATGCGTCCCGATTGGATTATCTATCGACATAAACCACCCCTTTTGCTCGGAATAAACTCTTGATTGGGATGGGCTTGATCGGGTTACAATATTCCAAATGGGGTGTGTACATGAAGCATTCATATTTTAATCTGAATAAATGTGTTCATGTAAAAATAGCCACTGATGGAGCCTCCCTAAAGTGTATTTTCTATATCTCAGATTTCAGGGGTGTACTGGAACGTAGCCCCCGGGATAGACGGGGCAGTGACTGTAGTTCACTCTGAGCATTAATATGTAACTAATTGGAACACTTGCTTGAGTTGACATGCTCAAGGTCGAGTAAAATGGATGTATGACTGAAGTGATTACAGATTATGGAATTAGTCTTTGGTCCCTGTGTAACACTGCTGCCTAAATGCCTCAGATTATAAATTTAAGACTTTTTCTTCTGGTGAGAATGTGCCTTCAGCTGCATCTGTGCCTTTGATTGTACATAGAAACACACTGCACAACTTCCTCTGGGTCGCCGCCACAGTTATTTCTATGCTTGTCATCTTTTATCAATCTCTTTGGCAGTGACCCGAATATTTGCCTTTTTTAACAAATTCATGGTATCACAATCATGAGTATATGATTTTCCCCAGCAAGTCAGACAGTGACGTGTGATTCTCTCTATTGTCTGTGACTGTTGAATTTAACCTTGTTATTAAGGTATGCACACATGCTTAAGAACACACAACGGGAAACTCAAGACTTTGTCTTTATGTGCTTGACTGTCTCCTCCCTGCTCACCCTTAAGTGCTGTGGTGCAATCATTCCTGCCAAAATCTTTTCCTGCATGAGGCTTCACTTCTCCTCACCCAACGGCTCTCTCTCTGTCTGTTTGTGTGTGTTTGTGTGTTTGTGGGCGCCTGTATGTACGTGTTTGCCAGCCACTTGACTCAGCTGTTTTGTCACTTGCTGTTGTTACGTGAATGTCCGATGACCTGCGTGTATGTGATTGAACGTTGTTCTTATTAGCCTGATGAAGGACCATTAAATGTCTCAGAATGTGGTCCTTTTCCTCATTTGACACATTGACGTTTAGCATAACATTTCACAAAAAGTACGGAAATCTGTGTTGGATCGATTTTTTTCTTTGGTGTAACGATGCTTTTTGACAATCTTGGAAATTTCTATTAATGTTATACCTTGGCGAGCCTGCTTATTACCCTTAAAATGGTGCCCATGAAAAATGTTCTAAATATTTTCTGCTAATGCTAAACAGTTTTATTTTGCTGTTACCATTGACTCATGTTGAGTGTTTAGTAGCGTGGGGTTGGTTGAAGTTTGAGGAAACAATCATTTTGGCAATTTAACACTGTATTTGTTCAACAATCAGGAGTGCACAGAACCACACATAGCCACAATGGCCCGACACCTCCTCATGATGATCAGCAGCTTGGCCACACACTGCTGTGGCATGACTATCTCATTCTTCAACCAGTTGTGTTGGTCATCCTTAGCATGATCAGCACGTCCAAGCTGAGCCCACACATGTTGAACTGGGCTGAGGTCACGACTGCTGGTAGTACTGGCAAATTCGAGAGGTAGTCTCGTTGTCATCTTGGGCGATGGGTCCCAGACTCCGGAGATATCAAATTGTTATCTTTCTGCATTGACATTGCCATTGATGATGATGATGATGATGATGAGTTTTCCCAGTGAGGCAGATGCTGCCACACACCATCACACTGCATCCTCCAAAGGATGTTACTCTATCAGTGCAGCAATCAGCACAGAGGTGCCCACTTTGCAGCCTGCCGCTGACATCATCGTTGCATGGAACTTAAAGTTTGCAGACGGTACGAGCGCTCGTACCAAGCAGTGCTACGACTTGGATTTGCGGACGCCATCTTAAAGGTGCCCTATTGGTCCAGATCAGGCAAATGTGGCGTGTCGATTCTTAAAGCAGACACCTGAACAGTGTGGCAGGGCCCGTTGCTCAAGCTAGTGGTACCACAACTTTCGAGAAATCTGCTCAATACAACTACAGTGGCATCAAAGCAAATTGTCCATCCATCCATTAGTAGAAAAAGGAAAACATGAACAATCCGTTCCAAACCTGTAATCAAGGTTTAGTCAAATGCCCGTTCCAAGTACCTTTGTGAAGCTTGTTGTCATTGCTGAGTTGCGGTTGTGCTGACGTTGTTCCGTCGACATATCTAAGCCAGCAAATCCAAATAAACGGCTCAAAAACAGATCATAAGAAAGCCGAGTTTGCTGCGGTTGTACCTGTGGTGTGCATGTATCGTGTACGTGTGTAAAATGTCTGTGGCAGCATGTGCACATCAGCCGCTTCACACTGACCAGCACACACTAATGACATCCAATGCAACAGCTGTATCAGATATTATGCCTTAAAAAGATGGTGCTCAGCTTTGAGTGACGTCATGTGAGAGCTATTCATTTCACCATATTTTCAAATACTTTGGTTAACCTCATTTAGTTACATGAGAGGACTGTGGACTGACCATTAATATCGATTTGTGGGGGGAAAATAATGCAATTTGCCCAATTTTGACATGGGAGGTCTCAGGACACCAGACGCCAGCGATGAGCAAATTGTCAAATGAAAACGTCTGGGTCAATCAGGACAAAATGTAAGTCTTTGTAAAATGATTGCTACAGCTCTTGTATTGCAGACCACAATATTGTACAAGTACTGCCTTGTTAGCGTCTGATGGCCTGTGCGTTTTTCTGTACTTTGCTTGTTTTTCTTTGGACGCTCGTCTTTCCACTTGCTTACCCATACGATGGACACTTAAGTGACGCTTGCCTTCTCACGCCTGCGTGCGTGCGTGTGTGCGCGTGCGTGCATGTGTGTTCTCTCCTTCTCACTCCAATGTGTGTCCTTCTGCAGGACATGGTCCCAATGGCCTCTCCTGCTTTCCTTCTCTCTCTCTTTGTAAGTATGCAGGTTATTGATCAGATATCACCAGAAGCAGGCCGCTTTCTGTCATCGCAACCACCTCATCAGTTCACTCGTCTTCTCTTTTCCGTTTGACATTTGTGGCATGGTCGAAGTGTATTAGGCCATAGAAATACAAGCTATTCAAATTTGGGGTGGTGGAGTGACATTATCAGTAAGCAATAAGTACTCTTACAAAATACAAACAGAAATTTCTAATGCTTTCAATAGTCGTGAAATGGGTCGGTTCTGGATTTACAGCAGCAAAGTGGAGCGCAGCAGCAAACAATAATTAAATCACAGAATCCAAAAATCTTACATGAACATCAGGCAATACTACTGAGCAGAATGAAAGCCGCAGTGTATGAATGCATGTTGACGTGAATGGCAAGATGGACACAAATGCACAGTGGATATCATATAGTGACTGTAAAAGGCAGCAACATTTTGTGGCGACTATAAACAAATCAACAGTACTTGGGACGGAAACAAGCAAAAATAACTATGAGTAGGGAATGACAACGATACAGGGATAACTACCATATTTTCCGGACTATAAGACACTACTTTTTTCCTTGGTTTTGAACCATGCGGCTTATAGAATGGTGCGGCTATTCTGTGGATTTTTCTTCCACCGCTAGGGGCGCTAGCGGCCTCAGTGTATGGCAGGTTTTCAAAAAGTATTCATCAAAAAATAAAAATGAAAAATACAGCCATATTTCAGAGAGCCTCATTGTTTCAAAGAGATGAGTTGACTTTGTACATACCCGCGGGCACTCATAAAAGGCGCGTGATTGGCTCCCGGCGCGATATCTGGATTCATCCCGTGAGCTGGTTGGCTGGATATCTATCTGGATTCAGATGATTACGTTTTGTGGAACCACTTGATGAAATAAAATTGAGTAAGTTCAACAAAAACGTTTTTCAGTGTAGGCCACTTATCTACAAATAAGGCATCTGTGTTTACTTTAGAAAACAATGATCAACACTTTTTCTTTTCTTTTCCTGACATGTTGCGGACCAAATCAGTAAGCGAATCATAATCAATTAATATTTTATTGTCTGCGCTGTTGATTTGAAATAATGTCTTGTTTCTGATGGAAAGGATGGATATTAAAAAAATATTTTATTTCTTACAGGTAACAGCAAATCATTTTTCATATCAAATCATTTTTAGGATAATTAAAATGGGTTTTACAGTCTGTAGGGCTGCAACCAACGATTTTGATAATTGATAAATCTGTTGATTATTGCCAAACACTTGGACAATTTTGGATTAAACAAGGTCTCAAAATCATTAATCGATTATCAAAGTAATAATAAACGATTAGTTAATTGTTGCACCTGTAATGTTCTTTTTGTATCCAAAAAATAATCAAGCTAAACCTCTAAACAGTCATTTGTAAATTATCACTACTATGCAAACATTAATATGTTGTGTTTCCCCCTACAATCTCCGCCCCGATAATGAACTGTTATTGCTGTTATCCCAGTAGCGCTTTTGGACTGTATAAGAGTTGAGCTCAGTCTGAGCACCACATGGATTTGAAAGGCTATCTGCCACGTGATGGCCAAGTTAGTCACCTTTTGACCAGTGCTGCTACTTGTTGCAACTCAACTGTCCTCACTGCTTATCAGTGTTTGCTTTGTGGGTTCTACGCATAGTTCAGTTGAGTTAAATCAGATGAATTTCCATTACTGCTGTGCAGACTGACTAAATGCAATTATTGACTGATCAGTGTGCTCTAGCTTAGTTGCAACTGTGCGTGGTGTTGACATCCCTGTGCTGGAGCGCTCATGCTTGGTTGCGTTTGGCAGGTTGCATCTGTTGCACAAGGCACAGAATAATTGCTCTGGCCTTCAATTGACAGAAAGGATGCGCAAATATAAACTTATAATGGTAGTTAGATATTTCACTTGTACTTTAAGACTGAAGTAACAATGAAGTTACTAACAGTTGTAAATAAATACGTATATGTTGGCCGGTTTTTCAAGGAAACTCGGTTAACAAATCTTGATACAAAGCAGCATATTTTCCAGCTACAGAGTAGAGCTCGATTCACTTTGATACCGGCCAGCCAACTGTATATGACTGAATTTGAGCGCGAGCTGGCACGCCCCGAATGGTCGTCAGCCAATCATACGGCATGTATAGACAAACAACCTGTCATGTCACACCTTAAGACAACTTTGCGGAGTGCCTGAAGAAAAGCCACGTAAACGCAAGCTTGCAGGGAGAACATGCAAACTCCGCACAGTAAGGCCTGGATTTGATCCCACAGCCTCAAAATTGTCAGGTGGAAGTGCCGCCAAAATTCATACGGTTCCTTTTAAAGCAGGAGGGGAAAGCGTTAAACATCTTAATTTAATTTCAGGAGTAGAATTTAAGGATCTGTTTAAGTATGTCACTTTTTTTTTTTTTTTTTTTTTTTTTAGCAAAGGTGGCCAGCATCACGAGATGCTGAAAACATTTTTTTTTTGGGGGGGGTCAAATGATGACCATTATTTTAAGGTGACAGTATTGTTAACGTAGTTATTTGGAACAACACTAAACATCATTGCCTGGTCGTGATGGGAAAATTAAGCTTCAAATTTCATAAACTTCATAAACCAGTTGTTGTATTTTTGACTCCTGTCGATGGCACTGTTGGTTAAAGAAAGGGGTTGAAGAAATGGCAAGTCAGTGTCTTATCAGAGGTGGGCATTTTACTAAAGTTTGCCGGTCCGTCATCTGTCAGCAGTCTGGGTACGCGTCTGACATCTACCAATCCGTCATTTTTTTCAGGACGACCCAAACTGTAGTTAGTTGTCTGTTGGTGAGTCCATCATGTTATTTTAACCGCACTTCCGTCGGTAAACGTCAACAGTCCGACAGTTCGGTCAATCCGGAAATAAAAAAGTCCAACAGATGAAAAATCCATCCATCCATCATCTGAACCGATTTGATTAAAATGGTAAATGGAGTTCGGTATCTGCATCATACTGTCAGCTTGCTGTTCAAACAGTTTTACTCTCACATATATTTGACATTTCACATAAGCTACACTTATCTGCCAATCTATTGAATTGTTAAGTGGGAGCCTGCCGCCGCTTTAACTCTTAAAAGTTTGACTTTAAAGTTTTGCTTAACTTAACCAGAATCCCGTGTCACATTGGCTACGTTTACATGCAGCCAATAAACCTTTTAAAACCCGAATATTGTCAGTATTTGGGTTTTTAAAAGCCATGAAAACGAGCACAATAACCCAAATATGCACTTATTCAGGTTTTTTAAATTCCGAATAGCATGCCTGGGTTACTCCCTTTCCAACCCGAATATGCGTGCATGTATACGGCGATCAGAATATCCTGAACGCATGGGACACTCTGCGCATGCTCAACCGCAAGAAATCTTGGTCTTTGTAGTACAGGAAGTGCTTGTATGCGCACTTTTTGGCATGCAACCCATTGGAAATACGCGTTTAGTGATAAACAACAAGCGAGAGTATGACACCACACTTTTAAAGTGAGGAGGAAAACGTCTGCTTCATCCGTGCGGTGAGTGACATGAATATAATATGTTTTATTGACGGAAGCAAGGAACAAGCAGGGATGATGTATAATTGCGTCATGCAGTCCGTGCGTCGCCCTTTCAACTGGGTTATTCAAATGTGGGGGTTAACTCTGTCCGCTCAAGCCGAATGACTCAGAAATTGAAATTTTGACCGTAGCCAGACTATTAACTGCATGTCAACGTAGTCATTGTTCCCAAAAGTACAATCCTGGTGGATTAAAATGCTTCCTAGTCCTTGTGCAAACCCTAATAATTTTGCCATGACAAAAATGTTGTTTTTCTTTTCCAATTCATCCTCTTTTTCTTTTATTTCTTCTTCTGCATTTTAAGCGGTTGGCAAACAACTTTT
Organism: Filicampus tigris; assembly: GCF_054856515.1. Lineage (NCBI taxonomy): Eukaryota > Metazoa > Chordata > Actinopteri > Syngnathiformes > Syngnathidae > Filicampus > Filicampus tigris. The sequence continues at coordinate 31,223,177 of NC_141218.1, read as the reverse complement.
GGTGCATTACTGCTCCCTCCTGAAATGGCGTGTGGGGCTGCAAAATATCGTTTTACAACCTCCGAATACCACTCTTTCCAAAAATGAAAATGTAAAACTTAACTCACAAGAACTTCCCTGTAAAATTGTGTCTGTATTCAAAGCTACTTTATTACCTCTTAACTCATTAATAGCTCCGAGCCTGAGTAACTCATGATTCTCTCGTTGGTGCATGCTGCCACCTGCTGTACATATACAGTCAATGCAGTCTGGGTCGCGTTTCCGTCTCTCGTCAGCAAAACGGACGTCCGTCAATGTACTGTGAGGTCCGTTCAGACTTGAGTGATGATTACACAGATGGACAAAAATCCACTTCCGTCTGTGCTTTGTCAGCCTTTTTTTTTTTTTTTTTTTTTTTTTTTTTTTTTTAAGTTTCCTGTCTATCGTCTAACGTTAGCAAAACGAGCGTCCGTCAGTGACGGACAGACGGACCGGCCCGTCAGTCAGACGAAATGTCCACCTCAGGTGTCTATGTTGAACAGAGAGTGCCATCTAGAGCAGTGTTTCTCAACCTTTATTAAGTCAAGGCACATCTTTCACATCGGAAAAAAATTCACGGCACACCACATAGCAAAATGATTCACAAAATGTATATAAAAAGGTTAATTATGTAACTTCAGTCATTTAATGGAAGAGCATTTCATTGTCCTGCCTGTTACTATACACGTTTGGCTTAACCCCCAAAAACATTATTAGAATTTTTTTATTTTATTTTTTTGTCAAAATAGTCATTGGGGAATTTTCCACGGCACACCTGAAGATAAAAATATAAAATATATTAAAAATCTAAAAATAAATAACAAACCGTTTTTTTTTTAATTAGAAATATATTTTCTTTGTCAAAATAATAATTTCCTGCGGCACACCTGATGATCTCTCACGGCACACTAATGTGCCACGGCACACTGGTTGAGAATCACTGATCTAGAGGAGTCAAAAATACAAGAACGGGTTTGTGAATTTGAAGCTTCATTTTTTTTCCCCCCATAACTAGTGCCTAGCCAACAAATAACGTTTTATTTCTTTTTTTTTTCAGTCCCCTGAAACCTGACAGTTCCATCTTTGAACACCCACATGAAGTGTGTCCAATTGCTCCGTTCAATTCTAGTCAGTCCTAGCGCACTTACACATGCCTCTTTCATGTCTCTTTTTTTTTCTGTCTGCATGATGTAATTCTTTTCTTCCTTTGAGTTGGATTTTGACCATCATTTTTTCTGTTCTCCATCTGAGGAGGACACCCCCAACACACACACACACACACACACACCTCCTACCCCTCAGAGGTGGACCTGTATCTGTGTGTGTGTGTGTGTGTGTGTGCCTCAGTTACCTCCCCTCACTCTGTGCAGATGATCTTCAACTTTCTCAAGCTAAACGTTAATTTTTGGTCTTGCTCTCCCCCCCTCTTTGTTTGCTTCCTCCTCCTCCTCTCTTTCTTCACTACAGGATGGCGGCACCAGGGGTCGCCGTAGTGCAATGGAGGCTGACCTGAAAATGAAGAAATAGACTTGAACAAAAGCCACGAAGGCGAAGATGGAAATGTATGGCTTTGGTCTAGTAGTTCAGTCGAGAGGAGCTGTTCAGTGCGTGGGCTTATGGTGTATTAGCGCCTGTGCTAGTGCATTTGTTCTTTTCTATAGATGAGCGTACGGTACATGCGGATGTGTTGATGTGTTTCCATAGAGCGACATCTCTCTTTTTTTGTTTTCTTCTGCAGTTAGCGCCTCGGACCATATTGCAACATCTAATTTGGTGGTGCATTCAAAGACATTTGAAAAATGTACTTCCTGTGAAACTGGAAGACTTTTCCTGCTATCGAATCAGTTTGCTTTGTTTTTCCACCTATTGACTTGAATGTTGTTGGCAGTTTTGAAGAAAAAATGTTGACCTTTTCTCCATGTTCTCTATATTTTTTTAACGTTAATTGTAATATTTATTTTTTAAATATGTTTTTGAGAAGTCAAGGATTTGGAGTTGCTGATTGGAATTGTCCATTGTGACAAATGGTAAATAACAATCATTAAGTACTGTTGGGTGACGTTTTTGCACATTGTTCAGTTGTTGACTCCCATTCTCTGTCAGTGTCACTGAATGCACCACCACAGTTTCACGATGAGCAGTCCATGTCCCAGGGTTGTGTTCAAGGGACTTGATTCATCATCAGCTCTAACTAGCGCTCAACCAATTTGAAAAATGATCTACTGGTAATTGCATTTTTTTCCTCAATACTACGATTGCAATTATTTTTTGTACTTTTTTTTTTTTTAATAAATACAAGCGATAAATTTATCTGTATTACAGTAAATTATAAGATTCATTATACCTAAATGCTTTGGTCTAACACTAAAATACCACCACAACTATAAATACAAAAGACAGCTTATTTGTCTACTGTAATTAGATGTTAATCATCACTTAGACTTGCAGTCTTTTAAGCATTCATTACAATATTGTACCAAACAAGTGTGGCGTAAAGTGGTTAGCATAAATCAATAAGTCATGCGGTTTTTTTTTCTTTTTTTGTCCCCAAATTGCAGCCTTTGCGTTTTAAAAATAGCGTTCTACTACATTTTAATGTTGATTTTTTTCAACTGCGTTAAACAACAGTGAACAGAGCCCACACATGCCTTCCTGGACAAAATCAAGACATTAGTCAGACCTTGATGGAGGCTGCAGGAGCGGTCCAAAGCGGAGTCAAATTGTGTCGAGTCAGTTTGCTGAACTAGTATTGATGTATCCTGTTATCGCTTAGGATGTTGCCAGAATTTGTGGCGTGATCTGAGACAGCTTGTGTAATGTGTTCTAGATGAGAGTTAAAAAAAAAACAACAAAAAAAAACATGTTTTGTGCCCATGTGTTGGACCATTTAGAGTTTGTGTTTGGGTAGCAGATACATGTATCATATGTTTTGTTGTACATTTGTTAAATAAAAGATTTGTTTTAAGCTATGATACTGTCCTAATTGCTGCACATTTGATAAAACAAAGAAGGCAGTAGATCCCCCCCTCCCTCCCTCGCTCCCCCGCGTGAAAAATGAAGTGAGTTTTTCCAGCATTTGATACTCTAAACCAATGGTTCTTAAATGGGGGTATGTGAAGGTGCATCGGGGGGGTACTTGAAGTTTCAGATTATACTTAAAAATTCACATCAATGCAAAAAAAAACAAGAACAAAAAAGGAGCTTGATCACAGCAGTTGCCTCCCTGCCACCTAGAATGACAAACATCCTCAGTGAAGCACAAGTCCACCAAGTGTTTCATTAAAATGTCTCACTAAATGCAAAAACACACAGTTCAGTGGATCAATGCACTAAGCAGTGTTGACCGTTGGTAATTTTGTCAGTTTTCGTTCTGTACTTTATGGTGATTATTCTTTTATGCACAAATTAATTGCCCAACTGCCCAAGGAGATCAGAGACCGAATTGGGGCAAGACACAGATGTGACCAAGGTTACAAAATAATTTCTGCAGCATTATTGAGAGAGGTAAAGAAGAACCCAAAGATCACTGGCTGAGCTCCAGAGATGCGGTTGGGAGATGGGAGAAAGTTCCACAAAGTCAACTATCACCGCAGACCTCCACCAGTCGGAGCTTTATGGCAGAGTGGCCCGACGGATGCCTCGCCCGCATAGTGTTTGCCGAAAAGCACATGAAGGACTCCCGGACTATATGAGAAATAAGACCCTCTGGTCTAATGAGACCAAGATTGAACTTTTTGGTGTTAATTCTAAGCGGTATGTGTGGACGAAACCAGGCACTGCTCATCACCTGCCCAATATAAGGGAGAGGATCTGCAAGGAAGGATGACAGAGGATCCCCAAATCGGGTGTGAAAAAACTTGTTGCATCATTCCCAAGAACACTCATGGTTGTACTAGCTCAAAGGAGTGCGTCTAGTCAATAAAATGTGTCAGGGTCTGAATACGTATCACCATATGATATTTCAGTTTTTCTTTTTTCGTAAATATCGACCAATCATGGCTTCTCTTCAGAAAACGGGAGCTGTGATTGGTCATTACCTGAGCGACTGAGATGTCATTTTCAGTTGACAGAAGTGACAAAATGGCCGCTCTGAGATGGCTAAAACGGGTGGATCTTGCTGTTTAACCTGTATGCAATATAAATCAGAATGCCATGTTCTAACATGTGGAGGGTCATAGAACATAATTTTGTAAAGACTTTGTCGGGTTGACTTCCACTTTATTATTAGTTTTGAAACCAGAAGTCAAGGATCATCATTTGCTCAATAATTATTCAAATTACTGTGAAAAGGGTAACAAAACATTTTTTGCAAAATCTCAGTTATCACAGATGATAATTTGGAATTTTGCTACAGATTTTAGCAAGGATCGTGGAAGTTGACACATGATCTGCTTCTGCCGGCCGCATAAAATGATTTGGTGGGCCAAATCAGGCCCCCAGGCCTTGAGTTTGACACCTGTGATTTAGACTCTTTTGCATGTACGTTTTCTAGATGTGACAACAAGCAGTAGTACTAGCAAAACCCCACGCAAGCATTTGGAGAACATGCAAACTCCACAAATTGTGTGAAGGTCTGAGCCCAGATTCAGTCCCAAACCCTCTCAAATGCGAGCCAGATGCGCAAGCCTCAAATACACCGTGCTGCACTTATGTGGAAACGTTATGGGAGAATTGCTCATTGGCGATCCATGATGCAAGTAGTTAGTCTGTCTGACTCACTGTTTTGAGGTTCACCTGTCACCTTAAAGTGACACTTGGATGAGTTTAACATTGGCACTTATATAACAGGTTTGCATATAAAAATGACATCAGTACTAAAGTGCTAGTACTAAGTTAATCCCTTTTGATACGTTGAAGTGGTCATAGGTAGGGAAGTCCACATTCATTTTGGTGCCAATTGATCACCATTTTTGGACGTTATAAGCAATGAAAGTACAATGATTTCCAATGGAGAGTTTGTAATTGGTCTCCAGTGACTCCGACCGAACAATGATAGACCGATAGGGGGCGTGGCCATTTTCCTCATTAACAAGAGGTGTTATTCATGGAGTCACTTATTTCCTAATTTCTCCAAAATTAATGGAAAAAATAGAAAATGACAACTCTCTTCATTTTCCTGATCCAAAAATATATAAAATGAACTTGTTAGTGAAAACATGGCCATCCCGGTCCAATCAACCCTTTTTTGAAGACAAGCGACGTCGACTGCGTCATGTTTCAAAATCGGAGCAAATTGGACATTGACCAGCAGATTCCACTGTAACCTGATATTCTGATGGTATAAATTGCACACTTGAAGAATGTGGTACCATTTGCTAAAATAAACTGGAAAAATTGTGAACAAAATATGTTTTATTTGTTATAAATAGAAAGGCAGCACATTTAAGGAAAAAGACCCGCCCCTTCCAGAGGGGATGCATCCAGTGTATACTTGCAACATTCAACAATCTGTGCAAATCAGCAGACACTCAACAATTAACAGTTTGACCCCTTGCTTGAACAAATTCAAATATTCAACTCCTGATACCAGTAAGCATTGATTAGAACAGAATGACAGGTTCGGTTCAGTTCAGAACGTGTTGATTTGCAAAACCTGAGCTTTAACATTCAGACATGTAATGCTTTGCTTCTCGGGTGGTCTTTGGGGGCTCTAGTTAAACTCGTGGATGACGGGGCTGGCAGAAGAGTAGAGCTTCCTCTTGACCAGCTTGTACTCTGGTCTCAGCTTGAACACTTTACTGCTCTCAAAGATGTGCTTGAGCGCTGGCCAGCCGTCGTTCACGTCCGCCCTAAACACGACAGACAGCTCAAATGTCGGGGTGACGCTCGAGTCGGGGAAAACGCAGCCCAAAGACTTGAGGCCGTTCTTGGTCTCCACGTAGAGTCTGATGGAGGCGCCCCGCAGCCCGCACGGCTCATCCGTGGAGGAGCGGAGCACGTCACGACCGACCCTGGCGGTCATCTGGCGGGGGAGAAGCAGCACCTTGCACTGGAGCACGGGCGCCTTGGCCTCGGTCAGGCAGCGCTCGATGTGGCGCGTCAAATCTTGTTGAAGGACTCGTTCATCCTGCTCCAAACCAGCATCCATGTTGGGAGCTGTGAAGGACAGCATTAACACGTTTCTTTAGTGAAACCATTGGAAAATAAGAGAATGCAGTGAACCCATGCTATAGTGCAGATTTGAAGGCAATCTTTTTTTCTTTTTTAGTATACATAGATTTGTGTGCCTTCAATGTAGTATACTGAGCTGCAGCATGCCGGGTACCTTTGAGCTCTACTGAAGATACAGCGTAATTAAGAGAAGACGAAGAGATGTCCCAAACTAAGCATTGAGAATACATGCCTGTCAGTTATTATGTTGTATGGTTTGGTTGGACATTGTTGCGTTTAAACATATACACAGTTGAATTCTCTTTGGCTGCATGTGATGCAATTCCGTGTGCGTTCATCTAGCAGCTGTGTAAGGATTGTAATTACCATTAACATCTATGCTAATTTATGTTAGCTCATCCAAGGCGTTGTATATTGTCGTTACAACAGTAGATTTTCGTTTTATTTAAATATAAAGTTGAATTATTTTATGAGTCTACTTTACAGTAAACTTCAACTGGGAGTGACATAAACATTTTGAAGCAAGCATGTGTTGCCTCTAATTTGTAGAATGGTGCAAGCAGTCGTCATTTGTTTCTCAAAATGACAATAAACGATAGTTTCCCATTTCTTGGCAAGAGCGCAAGCTCTAAAGATTACTTGAAAAGCAACCATTTAAAAAAGATTTTAAAAAATTATATATATATATATATATATATATAGTTTTGTTAAAAATATGTATTCATGATTGTTGAGCGTCACCAGGAGAGAAACTGAACTGCTCAGCATGACATCAGCTGATTCAATAACCGCATCACTTACATCAGAAAGCCTTCGCTTGGTGCGCCTTGCGCTGCATAACCTAGTTCGAACAACTCCAAATAAAACTCAAGATAGAGGTGGCATCCGAAGTTATTTACTGTACATAACTAGTTTGTATACTTACAATTTAAAATGCTGCGGGTCTCGTCGCAACTGTCTACGCTTCCCCGTCGGAGCGAACTGCCTTCTTCGTCTTCTTGACGCAGCGATGCGAGCCTGAAAAAGTACGTTCCTATCATGTTCGTGACGCTTTCTTCTTCTCCCAAGACGGGCACCTTTTTCCCAATAAGAGCCGCGGTATAGACCATCGTGATTCCTGATTGTACAACTCCGGTATCTCGTCCGGACGTTTACTTTCTTTCGTCTCCATGTATTGAATGAGCGGCGTCAAGCGAGTGAATCTGCGGATGCGAGCCGAGCAGTGTTTATAGCGGAGGAGTTGCTTGCATCAGCTGAGGTCGCGCGTGTGGGCGGGGCTTTGAGCTGTCGAAAGTTCGCGAAGCGTGTCACGAAACTTGCCTAGACGTTACAACCGCCGCCCGCCAGTTTAGAAGTGGCATGGAACAAGATCTAGCTCAGCAACAAGGAACCTGAAATACACAAATAACATGTGAGTGTAAAAACTTTGGGGACCACTCATGTATGCAGTCAAACAAATTGTAACGAGACCTTTGTGGACACCCGAAGTGAATAAATTGATGCATCAAAAGTCAAAAACATTTCAGAACTATACACGAGTCTTTCCATAGTTGGAGGTCAATTTAACCAACATTAACATTAAGAATTAACACCAAAAAAAAAACCTTATAGTCTGCCATTTCATTGTATGTTTTCAAGAAGAAAAATAATGGTAATAGATCCGCTCGGCAAAATCATCAACTGCACACTTTTTGAGATATTTAAATTTTTTCATCATATAGTTTGCTGTGTTAGGTGCAACCATGTTACAGATAACTAAGCACCTGAAACTTGACAAATGAATAAAATGAAATTTTATTTTAAATTTTCTGGAATACGACGAGTTGATTTGAAATGTTGAGATTTGTGTGTTGTATTCGATATGGAAGTTGGTCATCAACAAGAAAAAAAACACTTTATGGGTTTTCAAGAACTATTTGTTATTTTAAATAATATTTAGGAAATACTTTTACTCCAGCTACAGACATATTTTTGTCATAACTATAATTTACATAAACGCAAGTTTTCCATTGGGAGAGACATAAAATTTCCTCCAATTTTATAACGAAGCATGTCGCTGGCATAGGGCCGAATTCTTGTACCTCCAAAATAATCACTTTTCAGTGGACCAAATTAAATAAAAATAAAACAGACTCAGGCTCTGTTAATTTTTTTTAACAACAACAATCAACAAATATTAACACATACACCACATACAGTACTATTCTATCGGTAGTGGCAGAGTAAAATTATGTCTGAATAATTCATCTTTATTTTCCTACAGTATTTTGAAAATTCTGTCAGGAATATTACAGGGCAGCACGCGTTTGACTGTATATATACTCAATATTAATTCTTCAAAGAATAAATCACTCACAGACTTATTTACTTAGCAGTGACCGTTCAACAATGCACATTGCACACATACATACGGACACATATATTTTTACATAAAGCCGCAAGCGTGCAATAAAGTTGTTGCTAGTTTTAGTATGCGCATTACATCATAATCTGGCGATGAAACTTCACTTTGTGCTGCGGTTTAGCGTGAAGTACAGTTGCACTGAAGCGTGGGGAATGTGAGCGTGTAGCCAGGTTTCTGTGATTAACAAATGCAACAGTATCAAACTTAGCCATCTCCCGCTAGTTGTTGCACTGATTCGCTAGCTAACAGCCAGTCCCAGTGATCATTTGTCCCAACAGCCCGACCCGATTCTACATGTTGAACCGGCCGAACAACAACTGTTCGACGCCCCGACAACAGCTCCAACTTTACGACGTTGCGCGCTACACCAAACAGACGGCGGGTACCGACTTTCCGACGGCCGACGTCGGATTGGTATGTAGAGGCCTTTACACATCTGGCGTCAGAGTGTGAGTCGTTAGCATCTACCTTAACCTAGCCGCATTGCCCATCTCGGTGGCTCCGCTTTTTCTTTACGTTGCCTTCACCACCTACGACGCCTGACAGACCCGACAACAATCCGCACAGGTCCGGCTATCTAAGTGCGGTTAAAAGTCGCTCGAACTCTTACATTTATACTGTAATCCAATGTCGATTAAATCCACATGATTACATATTTCAGCAGGGAAGGTAATATTACTATAATAAAAAAAATAATGGCCGGCTGACTGCCGAGGCAGCCTCGGCTGCGGCTCTCAAGCTTCAGTGGGAATAGAATGCCACGTTATATGCGTGTATTAGACGCGATCACATTGCCAGACTGAAAAAAAAAATCAGAATGCGTTTACCCTGGTATTGTTCAGGGTGTATCTGGCCCACGGGCCGTGGTTTGGGGGCCTCTGTCCTAAAAAAAATGTCTACTCCTCCAGAAAAGGCACAACGTGTTCGTGTGTGTGTGTGTGTGTGTCTATTGAAACATAACAGGATACACAGACTCAGTGAAACTGCAGGATTGGATATGGAAGACAATCATGGTCCTTTCGGTGAGATGCGTGCATGGCACATGAAGTGTACAGAGAGAGACTGTGTTGCTTAAAGGATGCCCATCTTTTAGAGAAAAAAAGCTTCTCAACCTACTCAGCATTTTGTAAATTTTACCACATATTAGTCTATTCATTCGCTTTTGTAAAAAACTTGTTAAATTGTAAAGTGACTTAATGGAAAGCCTATGTCTATATTAAGGAAGAAAAATATAGTTTGGTTCCTGGAGCGCCCTATTAAATATGAAGCAACATTGGAAAGTGTAATTACAGGTGAGTTATTAAGCATTTAATGTTAGAAAGATTTTTGCGCAATGGCTTGATCTAAATAGAAATGAGACCTACGATTCGATATCTTGACTCGTACATTGACACAAGATCCAGATACATTTGTGTTTTTCCTGGATAAAAACTTATAATAAGTTTAAGATGAATGCTTTTCTTTAAACACTAATGACCTGACGACAATGCTACGATGTGTTTGTGCAGCCGTCGAAACCGTTTTTTTTAATGTGACAACTTTGTGGAAATGTATTGCCATTCTGTTTTGCAATCTGCCTCCACACAAGATGGCGCTGAGGCTGCGGTCGCGTGGCCCCAGCAGGTCTAGACTCGTGATGTGAGCTTTGCCTTACTCACAGTTGAGTAACACCTGCCAGACTCACAAATACGTTCAGTAATTGCCTGCGGTGTGTTTTATCTTAAACCTCTATTGTAATTTTGAAAATGTTCTCCTCATACTTAATTATCTTTAAGGTCACCTCACAACTGCTAGCGTTACTTTTGCAACATGGCACCTTTCAGTCATGGATGTCACTTCCAAAAACATGTAGAGAGGAAATTATTACCGGGACCTACCTGACATTTCTAACGGCTCAGTCATGAAGTCCGTATTGTATGGGACATTATGGAAAGCACCAACTGCTGAGTCACGGGCTGTGAAAAATTTCCGTTCTCATCATTGATGAAGTGAAAAGTTGTTTTTCGTAGAGAATTACAGGGAAAATGACAAGGACACGTACAATAAGCAGTGGTGACTGTGACATAGTGGTCTGATACAATTGGCAATGTAATACAGTATTCCTTTTATGTAGCTGGAACGCAAACCTTCATCAAACAATCAAGTGTTATTTATACAGCACTTTTCATACAAGCAGTTGGAGCACAAAGTGCTTTCCACTGTGAACGGCAGGGTAAAAAGACACACGCCCACTCAAACAGCAAATGATTTATGCAGAAATGTCTGGAATGAAAAAACAAGACCCAGCTGTATCTGCCAGAAGATAAACAGTGCCATGAAACACGTTCATCAAGGCTTGCATGAAGGTGTTTGACTTTGCTCTTAAAAATGTCATCAGCTTTTGTCATCAGCGAGCACTTTCCACAGGTATCGACCTTAAACTCATAAAAATGTTTCTCAGTCTTAACGAATGTACCGACTCAACCAGTTTGATATATTTATATATATATTTTAACCCTTTGTTAACGGTGCCCGGGAATATTCCGACGAATCAGGTCATTTCATTCACAGCGCACTGAATGGACTTTTTTTTTTTTCAAAGATTAAAAGAATCACTGATGAGCATCATAAATTGTCTTTTTGCCAGCATTGAACAAAAACCACTTCAGATCTCCATGAAATTAATTACCCTTTTTTTTCTCGAAATATATTCTGATTAAACATGGGCGTTTTTTAAAAAACATTAACAAAGGAATCACTGGCGCGCATCATAAATTGCCTGATTGCCAACATTGGCCAAAAAGCATTGCGGATATCCATGAAATTAATTTTCTCTTTATTCTTTGAAATGTACTCTGATTAAAGTAAAAGACTCAGTGCATCCTTTGTGATATTTCATAGCGGATCAGAAATGTTTTTTAAAAATCCCTAACCGGCATCAAACCCTCAAAGCTCCAATCATCCGATATCACAAAGAGAATGATTAAACTGGCTTGTTTAGTTCAGCCCGGAACACTGACACTCATTGTTAGAATAGCGTCAGCATGTCAGCTGATGTCAGCTGCTTACAATGTAATGATTGGTGGAGAACAAGTCTGACCTGTCCCAGTAGTCATCCCTCTATGTGAACTTGTGCATCTACATTAAGTGTTCAGCTTAAAGAAACAACAACAACACAAGCACACACAACAAAGCCAAGCCAAATGGTCAAAACACAAGCTCCAGCACTAAATTTGCAAGAAATACAACTGTCCAATTGAAGAACTTATACTTTCAGTCCCAAATGAATGGGCTAGCATTGTAGCTAGTATCTTGTATTAAAATATCTGTATTAGATAGCTGTATTAACTCTTTTCAGGGCCGAAGAGGCAATGTAGGTCACCCTTCCTATGGGTTCACCAGCTGTGGGAGGGGCCAAGGGTCTAAGTTTCTTCGGAGCTGGGTATAGCGGTCTTGGCAGTCAGATACAAAACTACGGAAGCTGGTTGTGGAATGTCACCTCTCTGGCAGAAAATGATCCTGAGCTGGTGTGCTAGATCCAGAGGGTCCAACTAGATATAATTTGCCTCGACACACATCTTAGGCTCTGGTGCCAGAAAGGCTTGAGAGATTTTGGACTCTCTTCCACTCTGGAGTGCCTCTGGAGGCACCAAGCAGGTGTGGGCAAACCTTTTGCCCCACGGCTTGGTAGCTGTACATTAGGGTTCACCCCCGTGAGCGAGAAGGTAGCCTCCCTCCGACCTCGGTCAGGGGCCTTGATTGTTGTTTGTGACTGTGCGCCAAACAGCAGCTCAAAGCACCCACCCTTTTTTGAGAGCACTTCTGCTGGGCGACTTCACTGCTCACGTGGGCAATGACTAGGAAAGGCTTGATTAGGAAGTGTCCCCTCTGAGCCGAACCCGAGTTGTGCTTTGTTATTGGATTTATGTGATTGTCACTGATTGTCCATGTCCTGTTGAAGGCAGGGAACTTTGGCCAAAGTGGGCCATGTTCCATGTGGCCTTAATGTAGTCGTTGCATGTCTTGCTGGCAATCCCTGAACCCGTTGGTGGACGCAAGCACTAAGCAAAGTCGTCAATACAATACAATACAATACAAATTGTTTATTTATAAAGCACATTTCATAGAAGGTAGAGCTGTAACAAAGCACTTTACATGAACAAAATAGCAATAATGCAACAACAAAGACAGTGAAAGCAATAAATCAAAACACAAATTATTATATGCAGTAGACACCGAAAACAGCAGAAAAGTGTCAGTCTCACGTCGGGTCAAAAGCCAAAGAAGAGAAATGTGTCTTCAAACGAGTTTTAAAAACGGACAGTGAGGGGGATCGCCTAACATCTAATGGGAGGTCATTCCAGAGGGAAGGACCGGCAAAAGAAAAGGCTCGATCCCCTCTGAGGCTTCGCTTAGTTCTCGGCACCTCCAATGACGGGTGTTTGTCAAAACATGAAAAAGAGAGCAAGAGAGTGAGGGGTTGGGGCCAGTTTATGTGTGCCCATGCGTATGTGACTCTTTGCAGTAACACTGTAAAAGTTGTGGCTCCTAGCCTCTGACTCACTCACCTATAGTCAACTGTGATAAGCTTGAGCTCACATCTCACATTGGGCTAGCACTGTGTTTTTCAAACTTTTTTGAGTCAAGGCACATTTATTTCATTGAAAAAAATCCCGCGGCACACGGCCAGCTGAAATTGTGAAAAGCTCATTTTAACAATATAAGTGTTATATTGTTTGTACAATCATTTTTAATATGGAAGAATGACGTTATATTATAACATCTTGAATAGAAATTAAATAAACCCAAAGAAAAAACTATTGTATAATGTTTCATATTGATACTCAGTGTGAAACATGGGCCTGTTTGGAGAAACATGCGTCACTAATTCGCTTGTCTCTAAACAAAGACAATTAGCTACCTGCTGCTGCTGCTGCTGCTACCTGCTGGTATGGAAGAGTACTACAATGTAGCAAAGACATGATTACGTTGCCAGGCGCTAGACCGCACAGGCACACGAATTAGATAATTTCCCTCAGCACACACGACAATATCGCCACCAGTCCTACACCAGTGTGCCGCGGCACAGAGTTTGAAAAACACTGGGCTAGCAAGTGGCATCGATTGGCTAACAGTTTTTTAGGCTGTCACTTCAACGTTAAGGTTTCACAATGGTTAACGTCTTTTTAGACTTGTGTGACAGTTAAATGAGATTACAAGCCGCTTCTGCCACAAAACAAGCTGTCAGATTTAAAAGTTTATCGCCTACAAAATGGACGTCCGTCATAGGTGGATAGGCGTGGTCGAATGTGGTAGACGGAAACGCTAACGGAAGCCCGTTTAAAATGATAGGTGGACCAGCCTAAATACCGAACTTTATATACGATAGCTTAAAATGTGCGTGTTATCAAAGCCGCTGCTGTCAAATGTAAGTAAAATTGGTTTGTATTACAATCTACCACAGCACCAGTTAAGTGGAAAAAAAATACTCCATTGTTTGGAATTAATCTTGTAGCCCTATGAACAAGCATAACCCCAAATGAGGTCCACATTTGAGTAAACTGTTTATTGCATAAAGTTGGGCTTCAAGTGGGAGTGACATGTCTGATGCAACCTTACAGAGCAGTTGCAGTCTGACAAACAGGTGTGGTGTCACATGCCTTATCGGATGACTTTTTTTTGCTGTACTTATTAAAATACATTGTTGTGCTGCTTGTCATGTTGTAATTAAGGCTGTGTGTTTCTATGATGTGTATTTAATGTCAACAACCAGTCTTTTTTCTTGAATACAGTATACTCTAGATTTATTTATTCATCCGCAAGGGAGATTCACAGTTCCAGCAGCCTCCACAATGAAAACAACACAAGGCAAGCAGGCATACTGAATTACTAATATATATATTTTAATTATATAAAACTAGAAATGATTTAGGTCCAGAATAATGTGCATGGTAACTTGTATGGTGAATGATATCTTTGTACTGTTGTTGTTGTTTTTACATAATCAGTGAGCTTTTGATTTTGGGCCCAGACATTTATTGAAATGTTCCCATCATTATTTTGGGAATTTGAAGGCAGTCTGCATTGACAGCGGCGTGCTTTATGGTGACATGGTGTGTAAACACACTGAACATGGACATAACAAAGCAGAGGAGAGTGTTCTCTCAGGAGATGAGAAAGAACATTATAGACCAGTATGTTGAACATTGTACATGGCAACATGTTAAAGGTAAAGTCAATAAGACAATCTCCAAGCAGCTTGATGTTCCTGTGACTGCAGTTCCATGTTATTCAGAAATGTAAGATCCACATGACTGTAGCCAACCTCTCTGGGTGTGGACACAGGAGGAAAATGGATGACCAATTAAAGAGATGGCTCCTAGGAATGGTTAAAATAAAAAAGAGCACGGCACAAGCTTCAAAGACATTAAAGGTGAAAGCCAACGTTAAGATAAATTGCAAGATCACACCATTCGTCATTGTTTGAGTCAAAGTGAACTTCAGGGGAGACAACCAAGAAGGACACCACTGTTGAAAATAATTCATAAAGATGTGATACGTATTGGAGTTTGCCAAATTGCATGTTGACAAGCCAAAACGTTCCTCGGAGAATAGATGGGCATATGAGACAAAACTGCAACTTTTTCCAAGGCACATAAACTTGAGGTTCACAGATGCATAAATGAAGCATACAAAAAAAAGAACACTGTCCCTACTTTGCTACATCTGGCACAGGGTGTGTTCAATCTGACTCTCATGGTATTCTAGGGAGGGTTATCTTGGTCTTAGTCGCAAGTCATGGGTCTTGCAACAGGATAATTACCCAAGACAAAGCAAACATCACCAAAGAACGGCTAAAAGCCACTCTTTGCACTATTCTGAAGTGATCTTTTATGAGTCCTGATCCAAATCCTTTTGAACATCTGTGAAAGGAGCTGAATGTAGTCCGGAGAAAGCACCCGTCAAAACAGGGACAACTGCAGCAGCTTGCTCATGAAGAGTGGGCCAAAGCACCTGCTGAGATATGCAGAAGTCTCACTGAAAGTTACAAAAATTGTTTGATTGCAGTAATTGCCTCAAAAGATCATGCTACAAATTATTAAGTTTGAAAATACCATCTTTTTTTTGTCCAGGTCTGATTCATGAGTTTTTTTTGGTTTTGTTTTTTTAAATAATTCTCTTGAGCCACAATTCAAAAGCTATGTCTGGTTGTCATTGTTTGATTTTCGTTAAATTTTCGTTTTTCAGTGTACTGTTTTGTTAATGGATGGCTGGATGGACCATGTAACCATGTCTTACAAGTAGATGGCGCTGTCACTGTGCTTTACTGAACTGTTCCTTCATGGCCAAATGATCCTATTTGCCCAGTTGTTGGTAATATTGCTGAACGTCTGTAGGCTATAGATTGTTCCATATTCTAATTACACGAACCATTCTCAATTTGTGGTATCCATGCCCCAGGTACCATTTAATGAGATATTACCCAATTTTTAATTAGACTATCAGAGAGGTATTCGTTTAACCGTGCTTAATTTTTTGTTTCAATTTCTACTGGTGTAGAACTAAACTGTAACGTACTGACTGTTTAATATTTTTGGTCTTTTGCTTTAGCTTGAGTGTTCTTCAAATGTATTAGACCGCCTGCCATAGATAGACTGTCCATTCAGCATCATGAGGTTCTTCAATTCTGACTCTTTCAATTTGAGTAAGCTCTCACCGTCCGTCCATTTTTGTTGTTTAAAGCGGAAGTCAACCCAAACATATATTTTGGGGTGGGCCCGCATAGAACATATTCTGGAAAAAAATATGTGTGGGTTGACCTCCCTTTAAATAGTAGTTGTCCTCATTAGGGTCGTGGGTTACTTGAAGTCTACCCTAGCTGACCTTGGGCAAAAGGACAATTTTGTCTTCAAAGAACATGCAAACTCCACAAAGGAAGAAGCTGATAACCCCGAACCTCAGAACTGTGAGGCAGACATGCTATCCATCCATCCATAGACATTCTGAACATTATGGGAGGCGGTGTGGTGTTGTGCAGTGCTATGCCTCTCTACCGACAGTAGAAAAAGAATAAGGAAGAGAGGCCAAGCGTTTTCACGCCGGATGTTTCCCCCCCAACGCAGGAGGAGTAAAGGAAGAAGCCTGAGTGACCCGCGGCGGCGCCTCGATCCAACGCTCGGTCTGTAAACATGTCGCTATCGCCCTTGTGGCGGTCTGCCCCTTGGGTTTTTTGATAATGTGGCCCCCGGAATAATTTCGTTGAATAGCCCTGGCACACACCCTCCGGTGTGAGTGGTGGTCTAGTACCTTTGTTAAGAACAGAGTGCACAGATTAAGGCTCTCTGGATCTCTTTCAGTTATTCAAGATGTACAATTTTTGCAACCCTTATAAAGTAACAAATAAGTAATTCGGATAACACTGATTAGGAACAAACCAAATTACAGCACAATTAATTCAGTGGGGTTCAGCTTTTGCTTTTGTTCTTCTATTACACCGTAGAAACTATTGGTTGCAGGCCCTACATCTCAAGCGCTCAATTCAGGTTTTCATAGAGATCATGTTGTCCTCAGAATCCAACTTGGGAGATTTCATTTAAAGGGACACTTGGATGAGCTTAACATTGGCACTTATATAAAAGGTTTGCATGTAAAAATTACATCAGTACTAAAATACTGCGCCCAAAAGACTCTGTAGTGATTTATGGGCTTTTTTTGTGATTCGATTTACAACAAATTGCCCCGCCCCTTTTTGGGGCTGGGCTTGTTATTTTTTCGGTCTCGGCGGTCTATTTCACGGGAGGGAGGCAAGCTGGTAATATTATTCGCTTTGTCAGTTCTGTTGTCTAAAACGGCGACCGATCGCCACCAAAATGCAAATGCACATTACTACTTTTGTCCACTTCAACCTGTGAAAGTATAAAAGTGTTCTGCACAATAGTTTGGATTTATTGACATCAAACGTGATCTCATCATGATCACCTCCACAAAATCAAAAATACCCTGGCGATTGCTCCTCCACTTTCACAAGCTGAAGCGGACAAGAGCATGAATGCGCACACGAAGCCCGACTGGCTATATTCAGCTACGCTAAAAATCTCCACCCCCCATAGTCCCCGGACACCAAGAATGTCACAACATCACCTCTGAGTGGAGCCCACACCCTTTGGAAGGTGTCAGGCAAAAGAAAAGGCATCCACGCTGCCCCTTGTTATGTAGCATAAGCTAGAACTGTGGTAAACTCCCTTAAACATTTGTGCTTCATGTATTGTATGTGAGATGTGTCAGAAAAGGCCCAGGATTATTGTAACTAGTGTTGTTCCGATGCCATTTTGTGGCCCCGATACCGATTCCAATACCCAGCTGTGCGGTATCGGCCGATGCCGATACCGTACCGATACCAGACTTTTGGGAAAAAAAAAAAGAAGATATATATGAGCTTTTTTTTTTCTTGTAATTCTAAAGAACTGCATACTCACTTGTATGTAAAACCATTGCTATCATGGCTTGGTCAGACTTAAAAACCTTTGTGAAACAGGAAAAAATAAGAAATAATATACACGAGGTATCTTTGAGAGGGATTGTGTCCGATTAATTACAAAAGCTACAGGACATTATTATAAAAGTTTGTTTTGAGTACTGTATTAGTGACGCATCGCAACAACTTCCGCTCCCAAATCCACTTTCAAAACCAAAAACAAGCAGTGGAAAAATCCAACAAGTTCAACTCCAAAATCCAAAAATGAGCAGGGATTGTTGTTGCGGTCCATTCCCCTTGTTCATGCTCGCTGCCGCCGCCGCCGCCACTACCGCCACCGGCGCCGCTGCCGCCGCCAACTCTTGGTGCTCGTTCACATGTTTTTTCCTCAAATGTTTTATCAGGTTTGACGTATTGAACCTGGCCACTTCCACCTCTTGCAACTTTCGCACCGCTAATTTTGCACTTAGCTGTTGTACTCGCTGGAGTTTCTATGTTGAAGTACAGTAGTTCCATATCGCCGCCGACATTATTTCTCCTGTACCTCACTGTTTTTTTTTCTCTCAACATGAAAAAGCAGCCCCGCCATTGGTTAAGAGCGTCCGTTCTGGGCCAATAGCAACGGCTAATACTGAACAGACACCACACACCAGTGTCATGAATCAGCAAGATACAAGGCGGTGCATTCAATGTAAATTGAGCGGGGTTTGTTGTTGCGGTCAATTTCCCTTGTTAATGCTCGCTGCCACCGCCGCCGCCGCAAACTCTTGGTGGTCGTTCACATGTTTCGTTCTCAAATGTTGCATGAGGTTTAACGTATTGAACATGGCCACTTTGGTTCCGCCTCTTGCAATGTTCGCTCTCGCTGGAGTTTCTATGTAGTTACATATCGCTGACATTATATCACACATGAAACAGCAGCAGGGAGCAAGATACAAAGCGCTGCATTCAACCTTCTCGCATCGGGAAATGGCATCAGCACGTTATTTGTACGTACTCGCAGATACCGATACAAGTATTTTAATGTGGTATCGGGATACTTCCCGATACCACATTAGTGTTGTTCCGATACCGGTATATTCTTACACCTACAAATTTTAGGTGTACCTGTCAAGTTAAGTTGTACGCTTTTGGCATAATTTGTACGGGTGGAAACATCTTTTCAAACATGTACGCCGTACATTGCGAATCTGTACGGCCAATGTCAATTTTAGCAGTGTTATCCGTTCCTGTTTTTGTTGCTTAACATAGTCGGGAGACGCAGGGGAGTGCTTTGTCCAAGGCCGTCGCACTTCGTCGAAAAGGAGGAGCCCAGTGGCCCAACAACACAAGGGTCTTCCGCGCTCTTCCTCACGCATGCGCACAAGCTGATTTTCGATCATGTGACAGCAGCCATTCGAAAATAATGTGTAGTGTGTAAGATCATATCCAGATATGTACGGGCAAATTAAATCTTTTGTAAGATTTAGTACACCCCGGGGTTGACAGTTATGCAAAATGCATCATTAAAGTTTCAATTTGGTGCCTACCTGATCATGTGCTTGCGCTTGATTTCTACAATTAGTTACGGTTCCCAAGTGGAAGAGGATATTTGTGGCTTTGGAAGTAGATCAAACAGAATAGTTGCGTGTGCTCCGCGCATCATCTCAGCGCGTCATGTTGATAAATGTCTAGTTGAATGTTGTCAGTGAAGCTCATCATGAGAACGACATCTGTTGTACAAACAGAGTCTCATCTTAGCATCAAACCTTAATTGATTCACTTTTATTTGTTCTCTCCTCCCAAAGACTCACATGAGCGACACTTCTGGGTCAGTGCCAGCCAGGGAAGCAGGATGTTCTTCTTGGTACATGAGAAACAAATAGATGCAGACATGAAATATAGGAAGTGGTGCCTTGAGATATGAGTGACAAAACCTCCTAAGTCACATTTTGTACTATTGGTCAGTCCGCATGCGTGGGTGTTACTTTTACACATTTTTGACCAAAAGTGTTGAAAATGGCTTGCTCTCTTTCACGATGCAATGCAAATGCTTGAACAACCTTGCCGTTTTTCAGGTCTATTTAAAAGTGAATATTTTGGAGGGACAAGGTTTCCATGTGACAATGTGTGACTCTGTGGTCCTAACTGGTTCCGACTTTATATGTGTGCCAGAGTGCAGATTGATAAGAAGATGCAGAGCCAGGAAAAACAGGTCACAGCCACACACTACCAAGCTCAGATAACCTATCTACTTATGTGCCAATCATCTTTTCCACAGTGGAGATGCTCAGGACGCGGTGGAGAAATTCACTCTTCCATTTACAGTATATATAGCTATAAAAAGAGGAAGCAAACACTCACCTTGTTTGGTTTGCTATGGTACAAAAATGTTCCCCTTTACTTCACTTTCAGTTTGAATTTAGTGATAGCCTGTTATAAGAACTTTGCCCTATTGTCAGAACTATGTACAAATTTGTACTTTAGAGACTGGTAGTGTAGTGGAACATGCTGATGCCCTTCACACCAATGACATGGTTTCAATTCTCTGCCGGTCCCAAGACTGGATAAAAATTGGGTGGGTGATGGTTCAGGAAGTGCCTGTGGCAAACAAATGCTGGTGACTCGCTGTGGCGACCCCTAACAGGAGCCAAAAGTCTCAACAAAAACAATGTACCGTAGGCCTGAATGGTGGTTAGCGACAGAAATGACCAATGCAGTCAGTTTGTATGCATTCATGGCAACATTAGGATATACTGTATATGTGTGTGTCAGGGGACATGGGAAGTTTCTTCTCCCGGAAATAAAGGCTCATCACCGATACCAAAGGTTCATGCATATTTTATTCAAGAGTAAAAAAAGTGGACCGTCCCAGGGGCATGCTTACAGTGTTAGTGACTGGGGAGTTGAAACCAAAAGAAAAAGAGAGAGAAAAGACAGAGAGAGAGAGAGAGAGCGAGAATGAGAGGGGGAAAAGAAACCGTGGCACAGTCACTATGGCACGGGGTTGCAAGGGGGTGCGGGGGTTCACCTCTCCCAAAGAATCACAGCAAGATCAACCAAGGAGCAAGGCAACATAAAGAGCAACTAGCAGAGAGAGAGAGAGAGAGAGAGCGTGAGCTTAAATTTTAAGAATAATGTTCATAATAAATATAATAATATATCGAACCATAAATATCAAATAACAAGAGGAATCAAGATGTATGAGAGTACACTTTTCTCCTTTAAATTCTCACAGGAACATAACCGGCTTATTCTGTTCAAATGTGTCTTGCTGCTTTTTGCTTTGAACTTCACAATTTTTTCTTTTTTTTACATTTTTTCTTTTTTTACCATGCAAACATGCTTTTGGCTGCCCAAATGCCTGTGCCTCTGTATATAGGGTGGTCATTCAATACTCATTTGTATTTCATGAAAAACGATTCCTGTACATTGACAAAGAACAACGTATTGAATGTGGACTCCACACCTTTGATTCAAAGTGTACTGTCATTCTGTACAGCGCTAAGACAAACGGGAAGCGGGTGATGAAAAGATCTGGGAAGAAAAGTCAACATAATATAACGCAAAGTGAATACAAAAAAGCAAGTGACCATGGTGAACAAAATACATCTTTCATTATTCCTCATATTAGCCAGAGGAACAGAAGAAAAAAAAAATCCTACCATCGTGAAACACAGAGCACAAATATAATTCACATTATTATCAAATAACTTAACTGTGCATGCACCGATGCGTTATTATAAATGCTTTACAAAGATGTTTTTCCTCTGACTTCTTGTCCTGACAGTTGAAGAGTACGTTTCTTCGGTAAAATATAATTTCCTACTTTTTAGGCCAGAGACTATTGGCCATCACTGCCATTTGGTAGCAAGAGGGTTGTGGAAAGGGAATTAATTTAGAATGACTTCACATTTCAACCAAGCCACTCCGCCCCCTCCCCCCCATATATAAAGCATTCTATTTCTGTTAAGCTGCATCTTGCATCAGGTGTGCAATATAAACGTTCCAAGTATGCTATTTACATACCAAAGCTCAGGAGAGACACTTGCTTCGAATCACAGCCTAGTTTCAGACCTTTTTTTTTTATTTATTTATTTTTTTCCCCGAGAGCTATTTAGCCTGAGACCAGAGGGGGTGAGCGGCCCTCCACTCAAAATTGGGCGGAGGTGTTGTGCTACAAAAGCAACCGGGAATCTCCTCCCCAAAAGAACAGACGAGGGCTCAGATCAGTCTTGCGGCGCGCCTCTGTTGGTTAATCCACCGTCCCGTCATTTTTTTTCCATCTCCGTCTTGGTGAAGAACAGCACATTTGTCAAATATAACTGCATGGACACTGTAAAAGCATATCAGCAATCCCATCAAAAGATACTTTTTGTAAGTTTGGTTCCACTTCTCGCAAACAGGAACAAGAATCTCCGACGCTTCCGACGGCCGCGCCTTGACTCCCGCTGGCTTCTCGTCATTCCGTCGCCACGGCCGCGTGACGCTGACGCCGTCCACACACTGGCGATCGCCGACACGCACAGTGAATAGTAGCAACTCCCGCTCTGCTCAAATCGTAGTTTCTTTCCCCTTCGTAAAGTCCGGCCACACTTAAGCCTTTACATAGAGCAAAGAAAAGGGGGTAGATACCGGTAATCATAGGAGTATGTGTGTGTGTGTTTGTAACAGGTATTTGAAATACTGCGTTTGTGTGCAATGCTTTTGCGTATTGAGTATGTCTATATACAGATATTGTCAGTCAGGATGGCGCTATAAGGGGCTTGTAACTGCAGTAACTGTGTCTGGCCGTGCGACAGTACACATCCATCACTGTATATTGCTGTTGCTATCGGTCCCATTGGGCTCTCCCATATTCATGCGGCCCATGGACAGGCCCACGCTGTTGATGGCGTCACGCCGCGGCGGCATTCTCTCGTTGATCCGGTCCAGACCTTTGGCCTCCTCGAAACTGCTGATCCGATGCTGCGGGGAGAAGCCTCGGATGGCTGCGAAGGCAAACAGCCACACAAACATGCGTACGCAGTTATTATCGGGACGTTTGAAAGAAACGCTTGTTTCCAATCTCTTGAAAGAAACCCTCTTGACTGGATGTCAGTCCAGCTCAAGTCTCAGTCTAATCTAATTCAACTTTCTAATGCTTTCGTTCGATACCAGTCAGGACAAGCAGATCATTCCGTCACGTCTATCTCCCTGAGGCTTTGGGTTTGGATAAACAGAATTTGGTCACACTGCGCACGTTCTTATAATAGTATCTACACACATCAGGCAGTGTTTATCTGTTGTTCTCAACGCTGAGCCCGGATTAGCTGGAGGACCTAACTACTGATTTTAGATCAGCGAAGCCCTCAAGCGGGCGCGTGGATGAATCGGACCGCAGCTGTACAGAAACGGTCGTTCATTTGGTCTCTCAAATGTAGTCGTCATGTTTTCATTTATTTCACTACAGTACTTAAAATAGATGATTCATTTAATTGGGCTTAACTAAAACACTCTGCACGCTCGTAAAAATGGTTGGCAGAACAAGTGAGGCTTATTCCTAAAGGGAAAATGCTGCCATGCAATTCGTTTCTTCACGAGACAACTTGACAAATGTTTCACGAATAAAAACACAAGTAGACCAGGTGACACTTTCAGCTGCCGTGTATAACAGCATCTGTCATCAATGATGACAGATACTGTACTCCCATTGAAAAGCACTACTTTTCAGACGACTGCTACTACCTTTGACGAACACGTCGCCACTTACAAATACTCTGCTTCACGGTCTACATCTAACACTACGTTGTCTATATACTGTACATCACACACATACAACACAGTACCCATAATTTATTCATTTGAACAAATTATGGATTGTAGTTCAGATAAGTCACAGACAAGGCTAAATATATAAATCCAAATTTCAAAGAGGCTGTGTGAGCAAGGATTTTCTAAACGCATGTGCTCCAATATAGCACATTCCATACGGAATTTGATGCCTGTAACATGAGAATATGGTCAAGCACTTTGTTTTGAAAATCACTCATTGCAGGTCAGCAGTTAGGCCTGCAAGAGCTAATATAAGTGCCATCAGAGTATGTTCTGAAGTTAGCCATAATGCCAACGGTTCAACAAAGCGGCGCACTATGGGAACATTCCCTCTTTTTTGGGGGCGTGCTAGCTTGTGCACTTCAACTTGCTAAAGCAGCCAATGTCGCTTTGTCCTGGTTTCCATTCCATCAGGTTGTCCAGTTTAGTTTGGTATGGAACACATTTTTTGGAGGGGGCAAAAATATTTCAAGCAAACACTACCTCCTTTTGGCGTTGCTTGTTGAGGTGTCAACTACAGTGGTACAATAACTCAAGGGAGTGGCTGGCTACTAAACATAATTGTCTCACCTGTGCAACAGGAATGGAATGGGGAGCATCAAAAACAAAGCTTTTCTCAAAGTGAACAGCTATACACACCTTGTGGTGCAAACACAGGCCAGATTAGGTTTTATTGGTCCAAATCACACCGTGGAACTCCAAATGCGGATTTTGCATTTCAGGGCCTGCTGAAAACCATGATGGACCCATGCTCAGTCGAAATTAGGGTTGGGCACCGAGAACCGGAAATCGAGTGGCGTCCATCATTCCGGTTCTCCCGGAACCGTTCGGATTTCAGAATGTCGGTACTAAGTTTCGATTCCCAGTTAGCCATGCGGAAGAGCTACGAATGAAGGATCTCCACAGTGGCGGCCGCTGGGACACTGCGGTGGCAGCAGTCGCCCTTCGCGGGGTCGGTGATCCAGCCTGGGCCGGCCCGGCTGGCTCATTCGGCCGACGCCTAGCCATAGCTTCTGACCCAAAAGTCAGAATCGGCTAAGTAACGTCTAATGGCATCATTGATCCAACGAGTTCAACACACGAATGCACATATGCAGCTAATATTTAGCTTATACGCAGCTGCAGCATATACATAAATACTATACATACAGATACATGATATTGTTACATAGAGTGCTTGGATTAGATCGACTTTCCTTGCTTGCCCTTAAAATGCAGCGTTATGGTTGTCATATATATTTTCTTTCTGAAGCAAGACAAGTTTAGCCAATCAATCGGTGTTCAGTAGCATGCTGTCAGTAACAGCTGCATTATTGTATTGTTTGAAAAAAAATAAAGTAAAAAGAAAAATAATACTAAATGATAATACACAAAAAGTATTAAAATAAATATACTGGTTAAAAACAGTCCTTTGAATAATCCATGGTAAAGTTTACTAATAGTATTAAGTTCAGGTGATTTGTCCAAAAATAACTCCTTTTTTTTCAAAGAAAGAATCGGAATCGAGAATCGTTAGGAACCGGAATCGAATCAAAGAACCGGAACCGTCCAAATTGAAACGATGCCCAACCCTAGTCGAAATGCAGGGCTTCCTTTTGTGCCATTGTTGGTTTTCTCCTTTGCCCTTAATTCTGAGATTTCTTCTTTACACTGTTGGAGGAATTGCAGAGCTGGGTGTTTTACTACAAATTGAGGGTCCGTTATTCGTCATCCGGCTGCAGCGTGGGTACCCTTCCGTCATCCGTCATTCGCCTTTTTTTCGGGGGGAAAAAATGGTACTCGCTTATAGGCCGGTCTGCCTCTGATTTTAAACGGGCAGCGATTCCAACGGCAAACTTCTATAGCAAAACTCCCCCACCGGCCCTAAAGACTAAAGGTGGATTAAACACATGGGCTTCCGACTATGCTTAGTCCGTCTATTTTAAAATTTTACCCGTCATTCGTCAGCCGTTAGCAAAACGGGCATCCGTTATAGGCGGATGGACGGAGCGGTCCGTCGCATGGACGGAATGCCCAGCTCTGAGGAATTGTTGAAATCCTGGCTTGTGAATGAGCACCAAAGCTCACCATTGCAAACATTTCCCAGTCTTGGATGACTGTGTCCAGACTTGACTGGATAGTGTTACCGGCCTTCAATTCCGCATGTGATGCAGCAATTGACATGCAAACCGTTGCTTTCCACACCTCAGTGATTTTGGAACAACAAACAAACCGGAACATTGCAGTTCATTAAAGCGTGCACTTAATCACCAAGCCTCTGTACACAAAATACTGACACATTAAATACAAGCACCATGACGTCAATCTGTTTGGCAGGTTTTGTTTATTTCGAAAGGTCTGCGTTGAGAATTGGGGTTGACACCTTTCTTACTGCAAAATTTAGCCAACTGATCTATTTGACGTTTAAAGTGCTAACTGTCACTGCCTGATAACAACCATGTATATTACGTTAACATTTCTTTTAAAACTGTTGATTTAGTAAACATTTTCACAATGAAGTATTTTCATAAAACATGCCATAAGAGACTTCTATAGGGCGGATCTATGCTTTAGTACTCATCATTGTCTCACTATTTCAATGTTCCTGATCTTTTACGCCGTGGTTAGAACATTGCCTAGTGATGATGCACTTCACTTGAATTTTCACCATTTTGAAGCCTCATTTTAGATACTTGCTGATTTTTTTTTTTTATCAATCAAAATTGGCAGGGTTGTCGAGAACATCTCTGGGGTGTGTCAAGACATTTATTTTCACTTTGCAGGGACGTTAAGCAGATGTCATCAAAGTTCTGTCTGTAATAAAATCTGCCTCCTGTTCATTTTCCTTGCTGCGTTTAACAATGTGTAGAAGGGAAAACAACACATTTCCACAAAGCTCACAAAGTCATGGAAGCATTGCAGTGTTTGTGTTTTTTCACATTAAAATCAGCATAATTAAATGTCTAATTCAGTCACTTTTAACTGGCACGCACCTTTCAGACTCGATTAAGCGAAATTTAGGTTGCGAAAATCAATTTGTCAGCAGTTAGTGTATTACAACAAAGTGACGTTATCAGCTCTTGTTGTTACAGCTCTGCTGTAAATCTTGTTGCGCTTTCACAGACAAAATTAAAGTGGCACTGCATGTCTGTGATTTGTCAGCCAATTGTCATACTACTGCTAAACACAACGCAATAAATCCTATTTATGAGTCTTTTAGCAGTGATTTTACATTACCGGGTAATTCAAAAATCAGCATCAAGTGGACTTAAAAGATTGTCATTGGACAGTGACCATATACTGGAATGTTTCAAAATAGTGACTTTTGGGGTCACAATTCAATTTTGGGAGGAGTGAACTCCGACTGTGTATCTTTTTATACATATGACAGCTATTTGATTTCCGTCATTACAGGCGACTCAAAGGAGGAAACAGATTGATTTCATGGTTCACTTCTACAGCATCTATAACATGTTTAATAAAAAGAATAGCAGACAAGAAGAGGCCAGATTCACCTCACCGCCCCTCATCAATGTTCACTCCCACCAACAGCCCTGCTTCTCTGATGTGTGTGCGCACGCGCGCGTGTGTGTGTGAGTTTCGAAATGTTGGCGTTCGAATGTAAACACTCGTGTGTGCTGGGTGAGAAAGAAACGTAGTAGCCGATTGTTGCTTAACCCCAGAAAAGGAAATGAAGGGTATGTATGTGTGAATATGAATATGTTTTAATGTGGTGACTTCAGCGAGCTGCGCTTGTCGGCTTTGTTGCGAGAGCGGATGCGGTTGGAAAAGCGCTGTGCATCATGGGTGAAGAAAATCTACCAGCTAATGAGCACGGGTGGCAAAGAGCGCATCCATGCTGCTCGCACACACACACAGGCGGCACCCACACACACGCGCGCGGTGACATGAGTGGCTTTACCTTCGGCGTCCTTAACCGTCTCGATGGCTTCTATGGCCTCAATGGTAGCTGAATGATGGTCAGACAGATAAGAAGAGAAAGAGGGGACAGGAAGAAAGACGACAGGTTCCGAGAGAGCAGAGTAAAGGAGACGGAGGAGAAAACAAAACGAGTGAAGGCTGAAACATGCTTCTGTGCAGATACACATCTCTGGATATGACAGCGCTTGTGGCTCATGGAGGCTAATCTGTTTGTACATATGTGTGAAGCTTGCACATTGTTGACTCCAAAGCATGTTTCAGGCTCAATCCATGTGAGGCCCGCAGAGCAACACTGAGGCCGAGGCAGGTTGGAGAGCACCTGGGGTTAGCGCCAGCTCTGGCTCACTCGCACACCATCCCTTTCTCTCCTCTCCCCTTGCTATCCTTCCCCCTCTGTCTCACACCCACACACGTACGACCAGCAGGCTGTTAGTATCCTCAGCACCAGTGAAGTGAAGTGGAGAGAGGGAATGAGTCCACGGGGCAGAGGGATGACAGGAGATAAACGGCAGTTTAAGAGGAGAAGAGGAAAGGAGGCAACAAAAGACCTCAGTGTGGTCCAACGCACATGCTTCAAGTAGAGTGTGTTTGTAGTTACCCTTGTGTGTGTCTGCGTGTGTGTGTATTTATTCATTTTTGCACTGTTTGTTGTCTGGAGGAAAGCTCTTGGTTAGGTTTGACAGTCAAGTGCGCCTATGTGTGCGTTTGTGATTGTGTAAAACACTCACCGCTCTGCAGAGTCTGTTTGCCCCCTGACAGCACTCCACTTGGCAGCATACCTGTAGGGGTCAGTCCCTTCAGAGTCAACACGTTCTCACTCTCCTCCCTGAGAGTCAGTGTGTGAGAGAGAGAGAGAGAGAGAGAGGCGAGGAGAGAAGATAAAAGCCAAGTAGAAAATAATTTGGTCACAGACATAAAAATGGCCGCATCTCCGTTTTCGTGCTGAGGCGAGTCTAGTTTGTAAGTGTTCCGGCAGACCGAGGGCGTTTTCTATCATACTCCACCCGCCGCACCTGGCAACGTGATGAGAAAACGGACACAATTTTAGACTACCTAAAAGCAGGTCTAAATGGTAGCGCAGGTGGTGTAACGCAATTTTGGTGTATTTGATGGAGGCGCAGGCAGACAGATTCGGCGCTCCGCAGACGTGTGTGCTGGATGACATCGTATTTCATTCATCAATATGACAACAGCGGGGGACAGTCCCTCCGAATAAATGCGGCAATCAATTCATTGAGCAAATTCTAATCATTATCATCTTAAAAATATTTTAATAGCACCCCCTGACCGCACGGCACTATGGGGGCGTGGGGGTGGTCCCACACGGATGCACGGTCGCGGGTGCAAGGCGGTCACCAATGGCCCACGTCACATATGCACGGCTGACAACATCATCCGCAAGTGGAGATCTTGCGGTTCCTTGAAGTGTAAATGAACTTTGCACGTGTCGATCTACTGCATGGAATCCAGTGAGTCCTTCCGCATGCATGTAGACTTCGAGCGCACCTCCCTCTGCTGGATTTAAATGCATTATGTGGGGAGCCGCTTCGATTGGCCTGTCTCATTTGCATGAGACAGAAACCCAACCTTCCAAAAACCAAGTCTCTCTCATTCAGTGTGATAAGTGAACATGAATTGCACTGTAATCCTTGATCCTTTGCATATTTTAACCTAAGAAAGCCAGACACATTTAAGGAAGACTCCATGGGACCAATTATTGTGAGGTGGGGGAAAGTATAAAGGCAACAGTGTATGACGGTTAAGAGTGTACCTAACATTCCTCGTGATCGCAGTTGCAGAATTAATTCTGAAGTCCACAAAAGCATTTTGTCTGGAAATTTACAGAAGAATCCATCCAAACTAATCGGGAGAAGCTTCATCATGCCACAAGATAATGACCCAAAATGCACTGCCAACACAACAAAGGACTTCATCAGGGACAAAAAAATGGAATGTCTTAGACTAGCCAAGTCAGTCAGTGGACCATAACCCAATAAAGCATGCTGAAGAGGACACTGAAGAGAGAAACCCCCAGAATCATAGAAGAACTGAAAGAGGCTATAGTGAAGGCCTGGGAAAGCATTTCAAAGGAAGAACGCAACAATGTGGTGAAGTCAATGGGCCGCAGGCTTGATGTAGCTACGGCAAGTAAGCATTCCATCCATCCATTACCTATACCTCTTGTCCTCACAAGGGTCGCCGGCATGCTGGAGCCTATCCCAGCTGTCTTCGGGCAGTAGGCGGGGGACATCCCGAATTGGTTGCCAGCCAATCGCAGGGCACAAAGAGACAAACAAACAAACAACCGCACTCACAATCACACCTAGGGGCAATTTAGAGTGTCCAATCAACTTACCATGCATGTTTTTGCAATGTCGGAGGAAACCGGAGGACCGGGAGAAAACCCACACAAACAAGGGGAGAACATCCAAACTCCACACAGGGAGGCCGGAGCCGGGATCGAACCCACGACCTCTGAACTGTGAGGCGGACGTTCTAACCAGTCGACCACCGTGGCGCCCTCAAGTAAGGATTATGCCGCCAAATATAATTAAGTTCATTTAATAATGTCCATTCCAATACTTTTTCTCACTTGGAAAGTGGTTGGTTTCAAATTAAAGGTGCTCTGTCCCGAGTTGTCCAGAGTTCCACATCTAGATATCAAAGCCATGAAATAAAAAATGAACTATTGTGTGATTTTCATCTTTTGATCGGAAACCCAAATATCTTCAGTATACAACAAAACCAAAGGAAGTGACATTGCTGTTCCAATACTTTGTAGGGGTATGTATATGTTATAATACAAGGCGTTCATACATCTGAGTTCAGAACGAGAATAATTCGAGGAACACCATAACTGGCTCGCGACATGATGAGCTTGACACCCCTGCTTTGGGGGTTCCACTGTATAATTATGCATGTAGCAACGTGCGTGTAACATATTGGGATTGTCACACTAAATACTTGATCCTTTTACAGTTTTCTTCAGTTTTTGGGTGCCTTCTGGTTGTGACTGAGAAATAATTATAAATGGTCATTACAGCATTGTCAACTCACCGTAGAACTGAAAACATTTTCGCCATTTTTCCAATGGCACGGATTTTGTTCTTAATCACCTCCTTCCTGGCTGCAGCTGCACTTGCTATAAAAAAAGACAAACAGCATGTTATTACTTGTTACAAGGAAAATGCATATCTTCTATGGATTCCGAACTGTCTGTTGATTATTCAGGGATGTTCAGTTGCATCATATGTCCTTAGTGGCAGTGTTGAGTGTTCTAACCATCGAAGATCTCATCGCCATCATTCATGAGTTCGTCGTCAGAGCAGATACTCAGGACATTGACCAGCATCTCTGTCACTATAAATAGAAATATTCATATTAGGCTCTCTACAAAATGACAACATGACATGCCTTTGTTACATTGTTAACATTGGAGTCGAAAAATGCAGAACCTATGGGATGAAATTATTTTCTGGCATGTGTAAAATCATCCACCTCAGTGGGTTCAACCAATTTGTAATGAATAGTAGTATTTTATTCATTAATAATTTATGGTTAAAAGCTAAAGGAGCCAAGTCAAAGGTGAATCATGCCTGGTCCGAACACTAAAAGAAAACATCGGCAACAACATATAGATAATGCCTATGCGGTTTGAGCTTTGTGTGTGTGTAAACCTCACTGCCTTGAGAACTCGGAGAGGTGATATCATTTTCTTCTTTTAACTCACTTCTAAAAGCTTACTCTAATTGTCTGGCCTTTAACGGTTTAAACTATTTAAATTCTTTTCAAATTGAATTGTTGTCAATAGTTTATTGTGAACTGTACAGGACTTTGTAACTTTTTTTTTAAAAGTGTCATAAAAATAAAACGTTAGTTTATTAATTTCATGACATTATCTGAGCAGTTTAGCATCCATGATGTTGGGGGAAACACAATATAATGTTAGCACTGATGCTAGTGCTAACAGAACATGAGAGGTTTCCTGGCTGGCTCACCAATGTTAAAGAGCAATCAAGAGGGTGACCTAGTGTCACCACTGCAATGACTGAGACACTCTTCTGTCCTTATTACAAGCCAGTGTGCTATCCAAATAATGTAGATGTTTTTGAAGCAAATGCTGAAGCATTACAGTGAAATGATGAAAGTTTGCCATACATAATAAGAACAGATTTTTTTCTGCATTATTGGCCCAACCTAAAACACTTCAAATAAGGAAAATAAACCCATAACCTAGCAAGTAGTGAAGGACAAATCCGACTGAGCTCTGTACATCCACCAGCCTTTAATCCCCTAAATCGAGGCTAGCCACTTTCTAAGCTGAGATAATAGCTATGTGTTATGAAGTGAATTCGGAACAATATAATGGAATGGATGTTCGCTTTTTAGGTGGCTATGTATTGTATTAAAGACCATTCCAAAGATATATTCATTAGATCGGGGGTGTCCAACTCCGATCCCCATGGGCCCCTATCCAGCATGTTTTAGATGTGTGTTGGAGGAGGGAGAAATCTAAAAGATGGGCCTTCGAGGACCCCTAAATTCGATACTAAATGTTAAGAGCAATAACTAATTACTACATTAGCTCGACCTGTTGCAAGGCCCCAAAATGTGGAGTGCTATTTGTGTTTGTTTATATGCCTCTTACTGTATGTGGCAGCTAATGTTCCCGCTAAGATGTGTGCGTGCGCAATGGCGCACTGCTCTCACCCTCTCAGTGCAGAGCAAATGTAAACAACACATTAAAAAACAAAAAAAAAATCAAACCTGCCTGAGCTGCATTGGCATTTTGCCTTTTCATATTCACCTCATACAAAGAAACTGTGAAATGTATTTGGCACATGTGGTTGATGGAACGAGAAGAAATATGTGTCAAAAACGGAGAGAAAATGGTGAGTGTGGGAGCATTTCAGCCCGTGTCGTGTAATCATTCACCCGGGCCATGCTTTCCGTCGAAGATGCCCTCCAACCTTCATTTTACGTTTATTAGAATGTAATAAAATGCTCAAACAAGTTGAATACCAAGCAAAAATAGTTGGCAGATAATTGCAATGTGTTTGACAACACGTCAATTGGAGACTCTGCGTCATCCAGTGTTCGCGATGTCCACGTGTCACCTCTCCAATCCCCTCATAAACGACCGGGGAATACGAAACCTTGAATGCTTGAGTTGTATTGTCTCAATTATACAATTGAAGGTCGGGTTTTAGACAGGTGTGATACTGGTTTGGCCACTGAGTGCATGTCTGATGTTGCTCGACGTGACCCAAGAAACGCTCAGGGAGTTTGTGTGAATGCTCAGACGCATGGAAAATTAGCGGGAGCATCGGTGGCAGCCTACTTCCTGGTTGATAAATCTGGGACTGTTTACATTGGTGCCATCGGGAATCCAACTTTGAGAATACACTAGTTCATCTGCACTTTTATCCCGATCCTCACCAAATTATCATAGGTCTCGCTTGCTGCTACATTTCTGTTACATAATCCTGATCACTGTATCTGGTCGACTCTTTATTGCCTCAGTATGTCAAAATAACAGCGGTGTCCTTTTGTGTGGAGTACACTATAAAAATGAGTAATGTTACAGCATTTACTAGACTGGTTGCACAAGTAATTAACAGTAAGTGGTGTCATTACAAAGGGTGCTGGATAAATATGTACTGTATGCGTGCATGCATGTGATACCCTTTTCCCCCACAAAAGGCAGAGACCAGGTGAAGACGTCCATGAAGTTAGGCAGCCAGTAAGGGTGAGGAGAGCAGTTGAACTGACGGATGTTCATTACGTTGTTCTCATATTTCAGCACCGCCGCTGGAAACACAAACACACGCACACGCGCTCATTTTATCTGAATTTATTCTTTGAAAGAATCCTATTAAATACGTACCGTGTGTGAGTGTGTATTAATGTGAAAGTTACCTTTGTTATTATAGACATCCAAGTAGTTTGGAGCAGAGAAGATGGTGATGAGTGATGGAAAACCTGTTGTCTGACTCTTTCTGTACATACGGTACCTATAAGGACATTTACAGAGAGTTAAAGGTTTGTAGGATGAATGTTGTGAAGTTGCTTTGTTTCCTTATCAAAGGGTATGAACCGTGAATTGCAGAAACATTAAGACTCGCGGACCACAACCCAACTAGACAGTTGATGGCAGATAAAATGTTACCAACGGGTTCGCCAAACGGAACAAAGACGACAGCAGCAACAACAAGTGGAATAGTGCTGCCTTAATTGCTGCATTACGTCGAGAGGATTTTTTTTTCTCAGCTAACAGCTGCTGGGAGGTTGCGAGGATTATGGGTCGGAGAGAATGTTTTGACCCGACCCTATATTCTCGATGTAGGGTACAAAACCCACATGACTATGGATTTTCACACTTTGTATCAGGATAGCTGCTCATTCCATTATAAATAAATCTTCATTCAACCTCGCAGGCTGAGGTTCAACATACAGTACAAAGGGCTTCGGGTTGGTGGAAAAGTTCGCCGCTAACTTTGCTGCTTTAATGACCTCTTCACGGTTGTCATTTTAATGTAGTGTTCCCCGATATATTGCGGTTCATCCTTCGCACCCACTGTATCTCAAAATTTTAATGCCACTTACAAACATTAACCTTTGAACACATTTTGGACGTACAAACACCCCTGTGTTAGTTTATTTTTTATTTATTTTTTTTAGTCCTTCCGCAAGTCCAAGTTTACAGTTGCGCATCTTTAGTGTACTACCACGTTGTGCTGCAACATGCCAGGCAGCATGCAGCAGAATCAAGAAGCAGAGGCAGAGAAGATCCCCAACTGTCAAGCTCCAGTAATAAGTGAAGTTTTGTTGTTCCCACATGGCAGAGATAATATCTGCTGTACTTGTGATTATTGTTGTATGCGCTGTTCGGATGTGTTGCTATGTGTGTGTCAAAAGTAGCGGTTATTTCAAAGTTTAGAACTAACATAACATTGATCCTATTTTCCATTCTCCAGCCTATAGTGTTTCACACAGTATGTTGACATTAGGCTACCAGACTTTCTTCAGACAAACATTATTACATTTAATTTACGTATTCAAAAAAACAGTGTTTATTTCTCTTTTGTTTTATGTTGCCGTAAACTTCAACTGGGAGGAACAAACAGCTTGAAGCAATCATACTCGGCCTCTTAGTTGGAGAATTACACAAGTGTGAGTCTTTTAGTTTCTGCAAAGTGATGTTATTTGATAGCCCTGTGGTGACTCAAAAGGGAGAGACATACACCTGCAGGGATCTGTAACTTTAAGGAAGAGGTGGGAATAATTTAAATGACTAAGTTTAAAGAGGAACTAAACCCAACATTTCAAAACGATGCTATATTTTAGTTTTTCCCTTTTTCAGTTGCGCAAGGGTGCGAATTTGCAAGAATGTGACATATGTCAGCCCTTCCTGCCTGCTTTATTTATTAACAAATCCAGACAGTGTTGGTAAATATTCTGCAATGACAAGCTACACATTGATCAAATCTGCCTATCTAGCCAGCTAATGGTAAACGTCCAACCCGGCTGACTCACAGCAGCTGTTCTCTTATCGTTCAAGTTGGTATCCTATCCTACATTGAGTACGGTTAGGCCACCCTGCAGTCAAAAAGACATGTCAAGCCTGCTGCAGTGATTGTTCATACTATGCATTACGGTAACACCGCCAACAAGGTGCAAGAGCCAACCTCGAAATAAAAGCATACCAAATAATAAATGGATATCAATGCCTTGTTGGACTTTCATTTTGAAGTTAGCTCTCGCACCATGTTGGCGGCGTGTTACCGGAATACAGAGTATGTACAATCGTTGTCATTGATGTCATTATATCATCACCATACACTGCTGCCACTAACGTCAACAACAGCATCCTGAAATCATGCTCAATGTAAAAAAAAAAAAAAAAGATTTCATTATTTAAGATGTCATTGTTTGAAACTGTATAATATACAACAGCCGGCAGACTACTTTTCAATAGCGGTTTAATAGGCGAAAATGAATCTGCACACTTACCTTTGATGCTGACAGCCTGAAACAGTTGCAGTCCCTACCGGTTATTATTGTTAACGAAAAATAACGAACTAATTCGAACAAAAATTTAACCATTTTTTGGATTGAAATAATGATGAAAACAAAAAGGACATTTCACTATAAATATAGTTAGTTTTAGTTTTTTTTTTATACGGTTAAACGTTAGATGCGGTTTCAGTCAGTTTTTGTTTTATAAATCCATTTTAGTTTTTATTTCAACCCAAAACATTGTTCAATTTTTGTTCGAATTAGTTTGTTATTTTTCGTTAACTATAATAATAATTCATTATTTTTCATAGTCAATTAATGGCGTACATGAGCTTCAGTTGATTTGAAATGTATATATTTCGGTATAGCTGTACCTCCGTAGCCACAGAAGGATTGTCAGTTGGTGGAGGATTACATATTTATGATAAACTTAGTGAGCTTTTTTATAAATCTTGCACTCAACAAATACTCCATATTTTGCGAAAACTAATACCAAAACTACTAAAAACTAAACTAAAACAAAGCATTTTTGAAAATATAAATGCAATAAAAACAATAAACTTTCTCTAAAAACTAATTGAAATTAACTGAATTAAAAGTTAAAACCAAAGTCAAAACTAAATAAAAACGAACTATAATGAAAAATCCCAAACTAATATAAGCCTAGTTCCTAGCGAAAATCATTTTTAACAAACCAGGGGGTTAGGTATGTGCTCAAGTGTGCTCTTTGAGCATGAAAAAGCGCCTCACTATTTCTGACATCACTTCCAGAGGTCGATACCGCCAACATGGTGGTGGCTCCCTTAGATTGAGGAATTATTCTTTTATTTTTTTATTCCACAAGCGCAGTATTAATGAGTGAACTGTGTTTTGACTAGTTTATGGCACATACAACGTACTTAGTTTATGTATTGAGTTCCACTTTAAATGTATTTTAATGAGTTTAAATGTGTTTCAAGCATGTGGGAGGGGCAAACAAAAAGGTTCATTAAACTAAACGATAAATACAGTGGAATCTCTGTAGTGGAATGCCCATGAGCTTGAACAATTGGGAGTTCAACGGCAGTTGTGTGAAATGTCACACATATCTGACGACATCTTCGTTGATCTCATGAGACTTCAGTTTAGCGGGCATCTGAAGGAGGCGGCCATTTTGTCACTTCTGTCGACTGAAAATGACATCACAGATGTCCTGAGGGCTCAGATAACGACTAATCATGACTCAGCTTCAGAAAACACGTCACTCGTAATTGGTCATTACCTGAGCCCTGACCAACTGTGATGTCATTTTCAGTCGACAGAAGTGACAAAATGGCCGCCTCCAGAGATGGCTAAAAACAGGTGGATTAACTCTTATTCTACAAATGTAATATTTATCGGAATGCCTTGTTTCAACTCGTGGGCTTACATAGAACATATTTTGGAAAAAAAATATATATTTGTCTTGACTTTTTCAATAAGGTTTTGTTTTGAGAATTGTATGGTGGGTTGAATCTAATCTTCTTGTGTATATGGCTCCCGCCGTGTAGGTTCCCCACACCTGATCTAAGGGATTAAGGCCACAAATCTAATGGTGGCCTAGGAATTGTACACCATACTGCATTTCCCTGGTTGTCGAAAGAAGAAAATGTCCTAGCGCATTTAGCTTTTCAAGTGAAATAAATGCCACACATTCTCCAGTCATCTTACCCAGCATCCTGTGCTTCATGTGCTCTGATGATGGAAAGCAAGTTGTTGGTCTGTAAAAACTCACACACTGCTGGGTAACTGTAATAGGAAAAGGAGATGAGTAAGAGAAAGTCAGTGAATGCGAATAAAAGCCACAACAACACCATAAAATCGGATGCACGCTTTAAAGATCAGTTATACACAGACTCTTCTGTAAGCAGTAGAAATATGTAAAGCCAGGACGAGGTTCAAGGCAGGTTTAATGTCGCTGGGTCCAAGGATATTTTGCCATTATCTTCAGTAATGTAGCTTCTTCCTAACTTGAAGAAAATGACTGTCTGCTACAAATTGGCTACAAATAACATGTCGTATGAGCAACTTCTACACCAGGAACACCACAGCAAACAGAAAGACCACTTCATCCCCCATTAAAGCGCAGCTTGTCTTGTTCCATTTCTCAATTTTGACAGTTTTATGTGCATCTTTTATCTCCTCTCCTCACTAGCAACACCATCATGCACTATGTTGCTCTCGCTCTTCTCTCACTGTATCTTCATACCACTCTGTATCTGGTAGGGGTAGCCAGTCGTCATAGCAACAGAACCGTGCAGCTTCCCTTGGGATATCGTTTCATGTCGAAACAGAACTGCGTGAATGTGTTTGCGAGAGCGCTGTGTTTATGTGTTTAATCTCATAACCGTGTGTGCGTTTGTGTGTGTTAATGTGTGTGTATGAACTGGCCAAGATTTGTGTCTCCAGTGCTAATCCTAGTGATGGTTATTGGATAGGAGGAATCATAGGAGGAATCATTTGCTTCTCGTCACTGTAGTATGCCAAACTAATAACTTTAAGTCCACCTATTATGAGACTTCTGACTTGTAAATTAAAGTCATAACAGTTTAAACATCATAACCTACCAGCCTCTTGGGTTGCATCATACTGGAGAAACAGTGTGCAACTCTTGTGTACTTTGGACAATGTGGGGTGTGGGGGTCATTACCTATAGAAATAGGAGCAGCCTCTGACTGTGTTGTGTCCAAAGTACTCTTGGGTCTTCTCATTGCCAAAATCTTCAAGTGGGTCTGCCCACAACAAGTCACACATGGG
Organism: Filicampus tigris; assembly: GCF_054856515.1. Taxonomy (NCBI): domain Eukaryota; kingdom Metazoa; phylum Chordata; class Actinopteri; order Syngnathiformes; family Syngnathidae; genus Filicampus; species Filicampus tigris. The sequence continues at coordinate 31,184,682 of NC_141218.1, read as the reverse complement.
CCCAAACGCCGGAGGCTCCTTGAATCGGTCCAACTAGGACACACAATTGACACACAAAAACACATGGACATAAGTCTCATACATGAAGGCTGTGAGGAATATACCCATTTTCCCCCACAAAAACAGAGATACCAACACATGTCCTGTAAATCACAGTCAAGGAAAGCAAACACATCACACATACAATATAGATCCTCTCCATAGCAACCCCCACCAAACAGGAGGGTAGAGGATGTCACACCAGAAGATTCACCATGGAAACACCATGTGTGTTCTCTCGATATCGCCACGGTCATGTCTGGAGTTTTGTATGTTGTATTTTATTCAGCATGTTGTGTTTTATTTAAGGGTCCTTATTAAAAATCCAAACAGAACTGAAGACACGAAAAACAGAGAATATAGAAATATATTGCTGGCTTAACATGAAAAAAAATAAATCCATGAAATATTGATCTTCAAAGTGTACATTTTCATGAAAAGTATAATGATCTTCCAGGCTAAACACTTTCAGGACAAGTAACATTAGCTGTGGCTATGATACTAGTTAGCTGAAAAGTAGCCAAGGTTGTTGTTGGGGGGGTGCTGGTGGTAGTTTGTCGAAGTTGGTGGTCGGAAATGCTAAGGGAAGGCCGTTTAAAATGATAGGCGGGCTGGCCTATAGGCGATTACTATTTGGTCCGGCCGGACAAAATGACGGACAGCGGGAGAGTACCACGGCTGTATGGTGGAACGTGACAAACGGACTGCGAATTTTTTGTAAAATGCTGCATAGCTCTGTGTATATGACAGACATGTACCTATGTGTACCTACGGCTTTGCTAGCCAGAGAAGGCTAGGGGGTTCTGTTTCCGGCAACGCATTGCCTGGAATTGCACCCCCCAAAAAAATTCTCTTCTGTTGGGCCCAGGATGTGATGCTTTTTACTGTGCAGTGATGGTACTAGTATGAGTACACAGCGCAAGTTTCGTGTACCTACGACTTTGCTAGCCAGAGTTAGCTAGGGGGTGCCGTTTCCGGCAACACATTGCCTATATATAAATATATATATATATATATATATATATATATATATATATATATATATATATATATATATATATATATATATATATATATATATATATATATATATATATATATATATATATATATATATATTGTGACTGTGATTACGGATACGGATTCTTTATACATATTTGTGAATTGAAATACGCATATGTAAATGGTTTTGCTACGATAATGACCCGATGAAGTTAGCCTTTGTGGAGGCTGTGTGTTCATTGAGTACGTTTGCAAAACGCTCCCATACTGCGACCATGAGGCACACAGTTTTTTTTTCTCTACGAATATTTAGTGTAATTATGTGTCTGTGTGAAGTCGTGTTTGGCCTATGCTTGTGCGGGTACTCAAGCTTCCGCCCACATTGCAAAAACAAGCCTGTTAAGTTAACTGACTCTATATCGCCCATTCTGTATGTACAGTATGAATGTGAGTGTGAGTGGCTGCACTCAATATGGGCTCTGTGATTGGCAAGGGTGTAACGTACTTCTTGGCTAAAGTCAGCTAGGATAGGATCCAGGGCAGCTGTGACCCTAATGAAGATAGCGCTATAGGCAATACTGTAGATGGATGGATGGACTATAACCACACTTAAGTAGGTTATTGACAGCGCATTTTGCATTACAAACTTTGACTTTGTATAAGTTCTACATAGTTACATCACTGAGTACCACTGTAAACTGAGAACCCAAGAAACCAGAGGAAAATAAAAAACGTAAAATAAAAAATTACTTAATTCCTGGAGAGAAATTAAAGGTCACCACAGCCAAGAGACATCCAATAAAATGCAGTAACGATACAGTGAGACACTGTATTGAACTACAAATAACCACAGGCCATATTCTCCCGCTCATAATTCAGTCATTTTTTAATACTGCTGGTATGGACTGGCTTGTGCACTTTCAAGGTATACCTCTAATTCTCCACCATTCATAACCTAGAAATTTGTGCGCAATCATCAAAGAGGTGTGACTTGTTGAAATCTGAGAGTGGCCCTAATTCCCGGAGCGTGGAATTTTCATGCAAAATGAATTCCATAGAAAGCCATTTGAAAAATATGTCACACTTTAAATGTAAAATGAACATACGGGGCAGGTCCAGAAGATATACTGATTACCAGTGACGTATGCGCAGCTCATCTTACAGGCTACTTTGAAGGATCATGTTTTTTAGCATTCTGTATTAAATAAATCTAATAGAAATAATTTAGTCAGAATACTGTAATCATAACTGAATGTTTGGAGCCAGTGCAAAGACAGTGAATGTTGATAGGGTTGCCCAATACTGAGGCATGCATGATCAATTACAAATCAAAAATAAATGATTAAAAATCAATAACTCACTGTGTCATTACGATGACTGCAGCTGTTTGTGATCAGGGCTTTCAAACTCTAAGCCCTCATCAGCCTGCAAAAATTCTCCTTGCAGCTAAAAAACAAAGTCCACTGGCACTGATAATTTTTCGCCTATTAATATGATATAATGTCAACGTTCGGTTGTTGGAATAATGTAGAACGGATAGATTACGACTGTTGGTCAGTTGGTGAACGTATATGCGCGAGGTTTTACATCGCTGGCTGTTGGAGCAGCTGAAATGATTCAAACGGCTCTATTATCGTAGACAAGCGCACGTGTGCTCGCCGTAAAAACTGCCGCATTTTTGTGCCGTGGCAAGTGTACTTTATCGTGTTTGGGAGTTAGGCAGACCATCCTGCACCTTTCTGGTCGTTCCGGCGGACCAAGGGTGTTTTCTATTACACGGCCCCAGTGCACCTGACAATTTGGTGACAGAAAGCAGACGAGACCTTAGACCAACTAAAAGCAGCTGTAAATTGTGGCGCCAGTGGTGTTGCGCAATTTTGGTGGATTTGATCGAAGCACAGGTACACAGATTCTGTTCCATTGATATGTGTGCTAGATTCTGTTCCATTGATATGTGTGCTAGATGTCATCAAATTTCATTCAAAAATATGTCAACAGTGTGCATCAAACCCTCGGAATCATTGTAGAAAACAAATCATTGAATGCATTATTTTTATTACTACCTTTAATATATTTTTTAAAGAATCCCCTGACCGCAGCATAATGTGTGTGAGTGTGTGTGTGTGTTTGCGTGTGGGTGTGTGATCGGGGGTGAAAGTTGTCCTCCAAGTTAGTGGTTAACAAGTGGAGATCTCCTTGCTGTTCCTCATAAAAGTACTTTACGCGCACCCATCTCCTGCATGGACACCAGCGAGCGAGTCTATTATGCTTCTGCCATGTAGCTCACATGCCTCACCTGCGCTGAAATTAAAGGGAATGAGAGGAGCCGCTTCAATTGGCAGGGAATCAAGTTGGCTGTGTTCACTCCCACAACAGCGCAAAAGGCCATTTCTAACTGCGCCTGTCTAGGAAAATACCAAAAGAAAGAAAACTTAACTCACGTACACAGTTAGACTGCGCTTTACGCTAGGCTTGCGCTGGGCACGAAAATAGGACCCAAAATGTGCAATATGACGTTTCATCTTCTCAAGGTGCTGGACTTACTACAGCCTCTGGAGTGTGCAAGTGGAAAGGCGCTTAAGTCTTTGCGAGAATGCGCACGAGTTGAGATTTAACAGGACATGCCCTGTTTTTAGGGTTGCTCCACCCACAAATGCATAAGTGACACACTTACAAAAGCGCAGCCAAAAAAGTGCACCTGGCTTAAAAAAATGGGAAAATATGAGGGCTTAATAGCATAACCAATCACCCTTAACGTTTTTCTTCCAAATGTTTTTCAAATTTGATGAAACAAATGCGAACAAAGCAGAGTGAGGTTAGTTGAAATGTGTGCAAAGAGCTTGTGGGCGTGGGTACCTTTTTGATGTCGTCCAGTGTATGGATCTCTGGTGAAAGGCCCCCGTGCACGCAGAGAAACTGCTGGTTCATCAGGGCTGCTAGGGGCAGGCAATCAAACGCCTCCATGCAGGAATCATACACCTGCTCCGAATACTTAATCTTACCTGCGGGACATTTAGGGACACAAGTTTAGAGAAGCTCCAAATGTTTTTCGGACGGCCAGTTTGTCACGCATTGTGTTTGTTATTGGATTCAAACAAAAGAGAGATAAAAGCTGGGACTGAAAGCACTATGTGACTTTTATTAGTAGTTCATTTATGTACGGATGAAAACATATAGCATGGCATATAGGTGCAATATATGCTTTAAAGACTTCACTTCTGTTTTCAGGGAGTAATATTCTGACCCAAATAGGAGCATGAAGCAGCACAGAGACACTGTGAGGCAGATTGTTTTGTTCTAAAATAAATCCTCCTTTGATTTGGCAGCAATTTCACTTATGACATCCAAAGGGATGCATCTTGAAAGTACATTTCCCACACAGCCTTGACAATGTGTCCTAACACAAAAACAATATCACTCGATTAACATAGCAGAAAGGTGAGAAAAAGATAAGAAAAGAAATAGATGGGCACATTTTGGATGCAAGAATAACAGGATAATAATTTAATGAAGAGAGAAGGAGGACATTTGGAAATGATACAAGAGAGAAGAAAAGATGGGGGCAACATTTGTTTCCAGTAGGAGAAAAAGGGAGCAGTTGAGGACAAGGGACCTACTCCAGTCAAGGTTAGTATTGGAACAGTGTAGCATTTGTGTGAGCCGAGAGGTGCGATTGTGTGTGTTTCTGCCAGGAGTGTCATTCTCATCCTCTCCATGTGCCTCGTGTATAACAAGAGATCATTATGCCAGGTGTCAGCGCTTTCCCTCTTTTTCTTGTTCCGCCTTTCACACACAAACATTTGTGAAGATATTGCAAAAACACATGCACGCACACACACGCAGCAGATGGTAATTGAGGGCGACCAGTGCCGACCACCATTCGCCAAGAGCACCAGGGGAAATTAGCTTCCTCGTCCCCTGCCCAATCAGACACAGAGGAGGAAATCCCAGAGCCAATCATTATGGGCCAAATTAATGTGTCGCTAATCAGCCACTCTTGGACGGAACTCACAGGCAGAAGAGAGCCGGAGAATAGGCACAGAGACTATCTGGGAAAGGGATGGAAAAATTAGCTCAAAGAAAGATGGAGAAGACTCGATTGTGGTAAATGAAGGCTGAAGGATCTAGGAACGTGGTCGGCATTTTCATGTATTCAACTACTCCAAGTGTGCCAGGTGTGCCCTAAAAAATGCATGAAAATGCATGTTGTTAACAAATGTTTGCAATGTATCTGTGGTGTTAAAAGTGAAGACAATTTGAAAGAAACATGTCAAGTCAACACACATGATTTGCTTTCGCGGGTCACATAAAATCATGTCGCGGGCCAGATCTGGCCCCCGGGCCTTGAGTTTGACACCTGTGGCTTAATCCATCTTTGAAAAAAAAAAAAAAATCACGTTTATCATTTATCGCTGGCAAAATGGGCATCCGTCATAGGCGGATAGACGGACCGGCCCGTCGGCTAGCCGGAATACCCAGCTCTGCATATTACGTCAAGTCCCAAGAATCGATGGGAGCCGGGAGTATTCTACCGGAATTGTTCGCATTTCAAATTTCCGGTTCCCTGTTATAGAGCCACATCAGTCTAGCGGAAGAAGAAAACAACGAAGGGGAAGGGTATACACGCAGATGAGTGCACCCGATCACAAGCGTGGGTTAACTTTGAATTGCTTTAGTGCAACACTTAGAATAAGATGATATTGTGCAAAGGACGTGTATAAATTAACGGAGAGCTGTGTCTGATGAGCTTGGTACTCCGTCACGCTCCAAGCCAAATCCTACAGCGCGCTGAACTTTAGTCTCATAACTGGGCGCGTTAAACAATAAAATACACTCTATTGCCAACACTGACACATCTAACAACTAAACAGTGGGTCAACTCAAATGCAAATAACCAGCAAACATTACCATTTATACAGTGATTTCTATACCAAGCGAGTGTGTGCATCCACAATTTGCATATTGTAAACACACAATGTAACTGCTGCTAATCTGAACTGGGTTACCAAATAGCACTGCTTTTGTCTGTCTACACAGCAGGTTTGCCCATCTGTGGGAACTCAGTGGCTACGTTTACATGGACAACATTTCTTTAATCCGATCAGCGTTCGGATTAAAATGATGATAGGATGCGCTGTTTTCATGGACACTACAAATATTGATCCGATTAGGACTCGCATGTTCATGCATCACACTTTGACATGCGCAGATTGACCAATTATACCGGAAACGGTAGTAGAAGAAGAAGCCGTAGCAATTTACGTGTCAACAAAACATCGCTCTGTCTATTTCTACTTTAAACGTTAGCATTATTTCACATATTTTTGTGCTGTTACATTGAGTTAACACTTCCTTACGGAGCTGCAAATGTACCAGTTCAGTCTTGCGCCCGCCAAGTATTTCGCTCACTCTGCTTCTTTTTTTCTTTCAAACTTTATTGACTCAAACAATATAACACCCACTCTGCTTCTACTAGCTTCCGGGAATAACAGAAACACGTATACTGACATCACAGACATGCGTAGTAAAGGCGGCTTGTTCCGGAGTAAGTGTCTTTATGCGCGCTGATCGGATTAACAATCGACATCTCTCGTTCGGGGGGCGGCACGGTGGTCGACTGGTTAGCACGTCCACCTCACAGTTCAGAGGTCGTGGGTTCGATCCCGGCTCCGGCCTCCCTGTGTGGAGTTTGCATGTTCTCCCCGTGCCTGCGTGGGTTTTCTCCGGGTACTCTGGTTTCCTCCCACATTCCAAAAACACGCATGGTGAGTTGATTGGACACTCTAAATTTACCCTAGGTGTGATTGTGAGTGTGGATGTTTGTCTCTGTGTGCCCTGCGATTGGCTGGCAACCGATTCAGGGTGTCCCCCGCCTACTGCCCAAAGACAGCTGGGATAGGCTCCAGCACACCCCGCGACCCGTGTGAGGATAAGCGGTATCGATAATGGATGAATGGATCTCTCGTTCTGAATAAAATCTTGATCGGAAAGGGCTTGATTGTATCACAATATTCCGGATGGGGTATGTACATGAAACATTTTTATTCCAATCAGGCATTTAATCCGAATAAATTTGTCCATGTAAACGTAGCCAGTGTAGTGTATACTCATTTGCACTCATGTGTGAATTTTTTTTCCTAAGGTTTTCAACGATTAAGCTCTCTAGTGAACGTAAAAAAATAATACATTTGAAATTCAAGTTCATAAATTTGATATCAATACTGGTTAACTGTGAGAAATTCATAGTTAATTTTAATTTTAAGAAGAAAGCATGTTATATTTTCATACTAACATTTATGACTGGCACACTGTTAACGTGATGATAAATACTGAAATATGAATAAGGCCATAAACGAGTAGAAACATCAGATTTTAAAACTACATTCATTGTTTCAGGTGCCAATCTGTTAACCAAATGTAATTAGCAGAGCTGGGTAAACTGCCTATGTGATGGACCGGTCCGCCTAACCACCATTTTGTAGGCAATCAACGACAGATGGGAAACTTAAGAAAAATAGTCAGACTAAACTTAGTCAGAGGCCCATTTTTTCTGTCTATGTTATCGTCTCTTTGACTCTGTAGGTTGTAACATTTAAAGTTGAGTGAAGTTGGCGCTGCCACATCAAATATGGTGGATACACTCACGACCAGAAAAGTATTCTGCATGGACTCTACTCAACGATATAGTGCTCTATTTTAGACTCTATGTATCAGTCTCTATGCTTTAACTCATTCACTGCCAGACATTTTCAGACCCTCTTTTACCCTCACGTTTGAAAAAATGTGATAAAAATATAAATAATTTTCTGGGATTAAATGGCTGGACTGTGAAAAGACAACTAAATTCATCAATGGCAGCGAATGAGTTAATAGTCAAAGGTGGGCATTCCGTCTGACCGTTCAACCTGTCTGTCACTGACGGACACCCATTTTGCTAATGTAGACAATAAACGGGAATCTTAAAATAAAAAAGACGGACTAAACACATAATGAAGTGCTTTCTGCATAGAATAGGGAATTTTACAAAAAATGTGCGGTCCGTTTATCGTCTTCCGCCTACAGCTGGGGTACCCTTCAGCCTTTCTGAGGCCTGTAATGGAAGAGTGCCTAAAGAGTCTTTTAATTACCCTAACATGGTTGTTTTTAGAAATGTGGGAGGAAGCTGAGAGTAATGCATGCAACCTCAAAATTTTAGATTTGAATCCAGAACCTCTGGGCTACGGGGCACGTGTGCTAACCACTAAAATACTGTGCTGCCCAAACTGTAATTAAATAAAACACAACACTGTGGAGAAACTGTTTCATTATTGAATAACTTAACTAAGAAATCACACTGCATAAGTGGAATGACACAAAGGAAGACAGCGCAAGTGACATTTCGAGGGAACAAATGAGTTACTCACATTCTTGTTTGAAGGTGAAATATTCCGTCAGATGTCTACATTCATGGTTTCCCCGTAGAAGAAAGAGTGTCTTTGGGTAGAGGATTTTCAGTGACCACAAGTACAGAACACACTAAATGATCACAGGGAAAGAGAAATAAGAAGAAGAAGCAAATGAATGCCATGATATGTAGATACAAAGGAGTATAGATACGTAAATGGACAAACAACGGTTAATCTTCAATAATACACACACACACACAACATTTCTAAAACATTTTACTGTATATAGTGGGCAATATATAAAAATAAAAGTTTACCAGAACATTTAAGAAAACACATTCATACACACAGACCTCTTTCAAATGACATTAACAAAAAATGTGAAACTCTCCTGTGATTAAGAGCTCTATAAATAAATTTGACTTGACTTGACTCGACTATATTGGAGGTCATTTCACAACATTCATTAAGAACAAAATATGTTCATTTTCTATGTTCCAGTCCTGACTGTTTTGTTGAAATACAGACTAACTAGTTTCTATTTAGTTTACTCACGGTTATAGTACACTCACATATTTTGACATTTTATCCAGTTTGTCGCACCTCCACACAAAATGCAAACAACTGAGAGGGAACAAAATACAGACTAGAACTTCATATGGTCATGTTCCGAAAGCAATGACCAATTTGGAGTAGTGTGTTTAAATCAATTGAAAGAAAGCTTGTCGCAAAGTAACCTGAACTTCAAGTGTAACAAGAATAAAATGTATCCAGAATGAAATTGTCCCAGCTGATACCCTCAAAGTAACTGCTCTACATTACGTCTATCTGCCCTTGACGATTGTAACAAAGGTGGACTAAATATTACTCAGCTCCCTCCAAACTGTTAATGACATAACACTCACGGTTCATCACGGCTCACTTCAGCCAGACAATGTGACACATCACAGAAATACCTTCATGACCTTGTAAATATTGTACAGAGTCACATGGACAATCCAATCATTTCCGATTCTTTTTTTTTTTCTTTTTTTTTTCCAGCAAAATCTCAATGAAAAATATGGGTTGATTTGTGCATTGCAGCCGCATGCCACACCTTTAAATTCAACATTAATCTCTGGTTCTTTTATTTATGATTATTTTACATAAAGAAGTAATGTAGATTTCACGGCAGAATACTGGAATTGTTATTGAAAATGACAGGAAAGCATTTTCTTAGTTGGTTATTTAGTTTTAATGAGTTGGTGGCTCTGTGAGTGAGTTGTGAGCATGTGTTTGCCTGTTAGTCTGTCACCCTGTGCAGCTGTCCACTGTCATTACTCAAGAACAAAAACAAGCCAATTTCAAGTTCAGTAATTTAGTTTTATGAGCTTGTTATTCCTCGTGTGAAAACAAATGCTGTGATTCTGCCAAAAGTTGTGCCAACACAGGACTACGAAAACTATATTATTTGAATCAGTCTAGTCAGTAGATACAGTAGATAAAAACAAAATAGTGACTTGGTGGCAGTTTTACACTAGTGCAAACTACAACCACAACCATAAAATATAGGACCCCTGCATACTCACGGTTCACACTTAAAACAAACTCTGAAAATTATTAATATTGCAAATTATTATCTTATATTGTACAATATGTATAATGTTTATCCGTATGGTAGCATCTGTCAGCACACCAACAGCTCCAAAAAAATGGACATTCCGTCTACACACACTTGCACAAATTCACAAATTTAACAGCAGCCGTGTTAGGTTTCTAATTGACAATCAGAACTACTAGCACCAATTGGCGTTGCGACGGCGTGGCTCCAGCAAATAAACTCATCATCATCATCATCATAACTGTTGACCTGTAAGATGTTCATTTTTAAGGGTACAGCAATGTGTCAACATTTTATTTATAAGTGTTTGAAAGGCTATTTATATGTTTTGGAATCATAGTTTGGTTTGTTGTATATTTATGGTTTAAACTATTAACTTTGACAATTATCGGTCATCATCACCCGCTTAATAGCGGGGTCTACTCTAGATGCGTTCTTACCTCAATACTGAAGTAGCCCCTGTCCACATAGTCCCCCAGGAAGAGGTAGCGCGTGTTGGCAGGCGAGCCTCCCACTTCAAACAACTTCATCAGGTCAAAGAACTGGCCGTGGATATCTCCACACACTGAGAATGACAAATGACAGAGTGCATAGCATCATCATGGTTGCAGTCACATATTGTACAGAAGCAATTTGAATTTGCACATTACACTCCCACTTCTACTTTGACACTTGGACTGGATTGACACTACACGTCTAAGTGGCCGATTCCCATTTCATGTCCGTGTTTGTTCACATGTAATATATTTCGATTGATGCATCCCATACGGTATGGTTGTGTTCTCATTCACAGAATTCATGCAACAACGTATCGAAGTCCACAAGTGACAACAGACGTAAACATTGATACACAATACATATATTAAACGTTACGTGACATACATATTTAGCTGGCCTGGATCCACTGGCTGCAATTATTGTCGCTATTTCCAGTGGGTGTTTTTTTTTTTTATGTGTTTATTTGCATGTTTTGAACAGTCTTTAAATCAGCAAACTGTCTATGACTATGTGATTTTCATGTGCCCAACTCCATGCATTTTGTTTGTCTCTATGCAGACATGACGCATATCTAAATTGTTCCAAATCGGAATTTGTGTCACTTGAACCATGCAGCACAAGTGTAGTTTTATTTTTCCAAAACAAACTGCCCTATTAATGAAAAAAAAGTCTTGTGTCACAGTTTCCTGCTAAAAGTGACCCTGTTAACGTTGTCAGTCTGTGAACGTGTACTCCACTATTCCCTTTTCTTCAAATATGAATGTTGCATTCCATATTCATGTGTACTGTACCAGCTCAAATGAGCATTCTTGCTTGAAGCTGTCACACTGTAAAAGGCTTCAGGACCGTATGATTTGCCGGCATACGACTTCCCATCCCCTCTCGCACCATCTGTCTGCTTTCCTTTGGTCAAGTTTCCCTCTGCAGCCGCTTCATTTTAGATCTTCTGCATCTGTCTGACTGCTGACATCTGTCTGTCCCTTCATCAAGTCGCCATCATTCTGCCTCTGTCAATTTTGTACCCTGTTATCAATTGACCTGGAAATTGAGAATGACGTGAGTGAAATTGAGCCATAGACGTCTGTGTTTTCAGCAGTCAGCGAGCCTCTGTAAAAGGCCAGTTTTTAGAGGTGTGGACAAATGTAAGGAAATAGTTTTACATACGCTGCAGAACACCAATCAAAAATGTCACCCAAAAAAAGGAAATACTGACAAAAGGGCGATCTCATCTAATCTCCATTTTCACACAAATTTATTTGGTGAGCAATGTGGGCCTGTTTAGTTGAACACAAAGCTAATATACTTGCAGGAAGTTATGACTTATTTGGTTGTATGGATGATAACACGTGCATACACAAGTTGACTGCAATGTCTGACGTTTAATGGAAGAGCATTTAATTGCTTTTTCTGTCACTATATATACATCACTTACATAGATAAACAAACAAAGACATTTTTGTAATTAATAAATGCTAATGTTCAGACAAATTGAATGAAATTGGACAATTGCCCACAGCACCCCAAATGATCTCTCACTGCAGGGGTGGCCAACCACTCTAAGGCAAAGAGCCACAATTTTGACTGTGGACTGTGTTACTGCAAAGAGCCACAGCATAGATAATAGGGATGTCACGATATCCAAATGTCACGATACGATAATATCTCAATAGGTACCTCGCGATACGCTAATAATCACGATATTGTGGTGAGGTTGGCGATATATAAAAAGCTCACGATACTGTATAAAAGCTGATGATACTGTAAAAAAAGAGATCATATTAAAAAAAAAATCACAATATTCTGCTTTTGTACATAATAACAGCATTCACAAAGAAATAGGTTTGGCCAGTCATGGGCCTATTGGGTCTTTAACATAAATGGCATCAAATTAAAGTACACTAATAAACTAACCACCAAAGGGTGCTGGAATTGTACAAATAGAAAATAACTTGGCTTTTTAAACAGATTTGCTGCTGTTAGTAACGTGACATGGCAACGATATATCGTGGCAATTTTAATATCGCGATATCACGATCTTGCCGATATTGTGACATCCCTAATAGATATGCATGCATACATATACTGCTCCCTCGCTGCCCCTCACTCGCAAACACTCGTTTGCATGTTTTGACAAACTCCCGTTCATTGTATATCTTTTTAAATGTTTTAAGCGAGTTGATAGGATTGATTCATAAATTATGGAAACAAAGATGTGTACTTTTCTGCCTGAACTTTAAGTGAGCAACCTGTGTTTGAGAAGTCCATTCCTGGTGTTAAAATGTTGGGAACTCAAGTGAATACTTGAAGCCTTGAAAGGTTCTAATGAAGCCCAGGCAGAATGGCTTGCCATTACGTATTTGCTAGGCCAACACTACCCAACCTTTTTTTCCCCTCCAAGTCATTTGCATCAAAGTGCATGCGTGTGGTGGGCAGGCACTTGGTACCTTGATTGACAAATGTCATCCGTTCCATCACCGCGTTCAAACGAGCCCTCACACACACACACTGTATTGCTCACTTTGCGTAAATTAGAGGTCAGCAACTTAGTTTGGCGGGGGGCCAAGGTTTCCCTAACAATCCTATCGCGGGCCAAAATTATATTTTCATGAGATAAACCTGCTGTAACAATATCAACGGTTTGGTTTTATCGTGGTACTGATGTCACGATATGATTCTTATTGCAATATCGAGTGAAAGCTCACAGCACTCGCCTCACTGTATTGCTGGAAAGTTCACGCTGCACGGTCTGCTCACTAATTTGACAAGATCATATTTCTTATTGATAGCATTTCAAATGTGATACTGCCAAATGACTGTCATTTGTTTGCTTATCAAGTCAGAAATACAGGAGCTCTCTGAACAAAGGCAACACAGCTATTAAAAGCCAAGTAACAATAAATAAAATAATCACCTTGTTAGTTTCTTTTTCTGTGCATACCGAGTTGCTTAAATTTGGAGGGCAAATTATCTCTAATGTGTTGTCCGAGGCAAGGGGTGGAAGTCCGGCGGAGCGGAGGTCTCCACAACGGGTACCGCTCCCCACCAGACGACGGCAAGTCACGGTGACATATGTGACCCGTCTCGCTCGAACATTGAATGTGAAGGCACACAAGGGACCCGGGGCCGCTAAATGCGTTGAAAATCAACGTGTGCTTGAATTCACATTAGTTTTATTTTTTTAAATCGGAAGAATAATTTACTGTAACTCCGAGCATACTTGGCTGGCTTTTGTTTAATAACTCACGGAAGAAATGTCATGTGTATCCAAATACCTGTTACTGGGGCCTCAATGTCCAACATGGTACGCTCCTGGCGCAGGATGGCAGCGCCCTCATCGATGATGCGCAGGGCAACCGCCTCCTCCAGCCGGCCCTCCTTGGTGAGGTGAGCTTTGAGCAGGTCCACCCTCGGTCGGCCCTCAGCATCGAACACTTCCTTCATGGTCAGCCGATGGGCCAGAGGGAAGGGGACCGCTGTGGAGGATATTTGAAAAGGTGTGTGGAGGAAAATAAAAGGAAGGATTGGTCGTGTGTAAAAAGCGAGCCGGTGTGCACAACGAGTGAGTGGAGCAGAACATGATTAATTGATGTTTCCTTCAAAAAAGAAAAAAAAAAAAACTCTCCTTCAAACGTTGGAGGCACTCTGTGCACTCCATTATGGAGCTGCACACTTTGACTCTGTGTGAGCTATGAAGGCTAAGGCGTACTGTAATGAAGCAGGGGCGGCCACAGTTATCAGAGTTGCCAGCCTCTGTTCCGCAGTAATGTCTCCCGCCTCTGTTATGCAGTAATGTCTTCCTTACATAATGAAGGCCCTCGGGTCGCTGCTGGAGCACGGGGGGTTGACTGACGACGGGGGTGATACAGCGAGAGTGCACAGCTGCACGTGAGGAGTCACATCCACAAAAACAAGACACGTTAAAAACCTTGCAATCATACACGAGCGTGCACAAACTCAGTGGCAAGAAATAAAAGGCAGGGGCATAAGGGTGCATGCATACATCATGGATGGAACAGCAGCAGTTACAGTACATGACTGAGTGCTTATTGTGTGAGGGACACGTCACATGAACACACATGAGATCATATGTAATAAAAGGCATTGTTACACAGAATCCATCGAGCCCGTTCAAGCCCCACTAGTGCTAACACAGATAATGGCCTAGATCACACGCTAAAAGTAGGCCTGGCTCTCTAGCTCTCTATACACACACACACACACGCACACACACACACGCACGCACGCATTCACTCTGCCACTTTGTCTCTGTTTTGCACTCCTCTTGCCCAGGCTGTTTATTCCTCCCTCTTCTCGATTGCCGTGGCTCGCTCTCATTTTGACGCTGTGAACAAGCGACAATCTCCTCTGCGAGTGTTCGCACTAATGTCAGTCATAATATTTTAATGTGAATTTCACACTCCATTTTGCTAAGGGACAAGCTCCAAACTCTCAATCACATGGTTAGGTCACGTGCTGTTTTTAAAATGATACATTTATAGCAAGTTACATGTAAAACTTGAGGCGTTACACAAAGCTTGCTAGTGGCACTAATGTTTCATACTCTACATCACCATAAACAACTTAGGTCCCCTTTCCATTGTGTAGTACCTTACAATAATCTTTGGGTTTGCAGGAGACTGATTAAACCATGCCTCTTTGAATGCACCGGTCACAAATAGACAATAACAAAAATAACTTTGTATCATACTTCTCAATAATCAGACAATTTACTGCAAGGAGACAGAATGGCAAAGCTCAAGGATGTTTTTTGTTTTTTTTACAGGGGGGCTTGAGCAATACATCAGGGGGCTGAGAAAATAATTTATAAGTATATTTTAGAAAATCAAATAAAATGCTGGAGGAGCTGAACTGGTGCTACACAGATTTCTGGCAGAGCTATAGCACCCCCTACCCCCGGTATATTGCCACCCCTTGAGACAGAGTAGTAGGACTACAGGAGCAAAGTGGTAACTATGGAGTACAATACTGCACAGCAGCTAAGTTGATGTTAGTGTGGTTAGCTGTTACATTTATGGCTGAGTGGCCTCCACGGTGTCTTACAAAGCAATTTACAAATCACCAATGAGTATAATATAGTAGTGTAATTGATAGCAACCTGAACAGGAAATACCTCCTTGTAGTACCAGGGCTCCTGGGTTTATGACGGTCCCAACAGATGATATTTTGAGGTCACGAATGCCGCTAGGTGTAAGAATATGTGTCATAAGAAGGCACGCTAAGTTACCACTCTGGTTCTTGTTTTTCCATGTGACAAAAGTAGGCTTACACAAGAAAGTATGCATATGGCCTTGAAGTGTTTTTCATGCAAATATTTACAATGACCCCCCCCCCCTCCCCCCCGCAGGGGGGAAAATATCCTCTGCTGTTCGTAGAAAACTCACTTTGCAGTTTTGTACTCAGACCAAAGCCACGTCCGATATGCAATATTGCTTTGGCACCATCTTATGGCATCTGATGCCAACTAAGTGTGGAGAGGAGCATCATTTAGTCAGGCTACCTTGTATAATATAAAAAAAATGCTTTGTCCCCACAAACACCTTTGTGGGTGGGCATTACTTGCTTGGTCTTTATCCAGTGCGAATAGCGGGGGTTTACTGTACTTCACACGACGTTTAGAGGTTATGACCTGAGGCATAACAAAGTAGTTTGCACAGCAATGTAAGATGTCATTATGCATACAAGAAAGCACGCTCATGTACCACCGTACTTACCGTATGCTATTACAATGTCATATAAGGCCTGGGAGTGTTTTTCAAAAAAAAAATATTGACTGCTATTAGAACTTTACAACAGCATTAGTGTAAGATTAATGATTGATAAGCTCGTTCCAATTTCCGTACAAATAGGTCACTGCTGTAAAGAACGGAACTCGTCATGAACCAAGGATCCCTTATATGTGGTTTTGACTAGAGATAGACCAAGTTTTTTTTTTCAGGGCCAATACTCATACAAATTATTAGTAGTCAAGGAGGCCGATAACCGATATTTGGAGTCAATATTCATTTGCAGTAAAAGAGAAAATACTGGCGGCAACATTTTGAGTAGTGCAAATTCCAACACTTAATTTTGTTAAAATGCTTTTAAAGGAGAAGTCTTTTTTTCCAGAATATGTTTTTTGCAGACCCACTATTTGAAACAAGACAGTCTGATTAATATTGCGCTTGTGGAATTTGAGGTAAGCAACAAAATGCACCCGTTTTTAGCCATCTCAGGGGGCGGCCATTTTTCCCTTCTGTCGACATGACATGACATCGAAGTTGCTCAGGGCGGAGATAACGACCAATAATGGCTCAGCTTCAGAAAACAGGTGACGTGATTAGTCGTTACCTGAGCCCTGAGTAGTTGTGATGTTTTTTTCAGTCGACAGAAGTGACAAAATGGCCGCCCCCAGAGGTGGCTAAAAACAGGTGCATTTTGCTGTTTAACCCATATTTCACAAGCACAATGTTAATCAGAATGCCTTGTTCAATAAGTGGGCCTGTATAGAATATATTCTTTGAAAAAAAATGTTTTGTTTGACGTCTTAAAGTCCTGGTATATGTTTATTAGACAGCTTTTCAGTTTTCTCTGTTTCTCTTTGTTTTTCTCTCTAGCTCATCAGGTTTTCATAATAATGTATCCATCCATCCATTATCTATACCGCTTATCCTCACAAGGGTCGCGGGCGTGCTGTAGCCTATCCCAGCTGGCTTTGGGCAGTAACCGGGCACTACGAATTGGTTGCCAGCCAATCGCAGGGCACACAGAGACAAACAAACATTCGCACTCACAATCACACCTAAGGGCAATTCAGAGTGTCCAATCAACCTACCATGCATGTTTTTGCAATGTGGGAGGAAACCGGAGCACCCGGAGAAAACCCACTCAGGCACGGGAAGTATGCAAACTCCACAAAGGGAGGCCGGAGCCGGAATCGAACCCACGACCCCTGAACTGTGAGGTGGACGTGCTAACCAGTCGACCACCGTGCCACCCATATGGTAATATATTTAGTAATATTTATGAATTAAGAGTTAGGTTCACCAACAGGTGAAATATTTTTTTAAACGTCTAGCTATAAATTAGAACACATGGTAAAATCTGTATTGTGCAAGCTTTTATAGGTCACACTTAAAAACAAACAAAAAAATTATCTCAAAACCACAATTAAAAGAAAAAAACCACCAAAGACATTTTAAAAATGTGTCAAAAATAATAAATACCTTTAGCCATCTCTGATTAAAATTTGCTGTTGACCAGTGTAATTAATTCGTCTCTCTATCCCTAATTTTGACTGTGGGAATAAGTTGAGTCATAGCCATGTATGTACTGTGCAAAAAAAAGAGGCATTTGCTTGCACATGACAACTAACTACTACTTAATTGCACCTCATGTCTCAGTAAGTAGGCCATTACGTCATCTTAAGAGTGAATACAACACATCAACACACTGGAGCACCCTGACATAACCCAGGACACTCGCAGCTGCCAAACTGAAGTGTCTGCTTTCCGTCACTTCACACCGAGTGCTAAGACCATCTTTTGCCTTTCAGGTAGCGACTGATGAATATTTGAAAACGTTTGTGCATACCAGGCTGTCAGAGAACACAGAAGAGTATAAGTTACTCATGCGTGTGACTTCAGCGTTGGTTCTGAAAAACAAGAGAACAAGCTGTGGTCAATGTGTGACTCAACTTCATAGTCCAGTGATGTACAGTACTGTTCTGTGCTTGACTGTACCATGCTGTGCTGTTCTAGTGCGACCAGGGAACACAAGATAGTACATATACCGTACATGAACTCAACACGTGCATGTTCCTGGTTTGAGGCATTTGTGTGAGTGTGTGTGAGTGCGTGTGCGTGCGCGTGTGCATGCTAGTCATAAATGTAGAGCCTAGTGTGAAAAATAGGGCAGGTATGAGAGTATCAAGAGCAGCAGAGACACAGCTCTGGGAGCGAAATGATACTTGGGAAATCCATTGGCAGAGGAAGAACATGGCACCAATACAGATCTAAATGTCCTTTTCAACCGACTGCTGACCTTTTCATTGGCACAAAACGCAAGCTGCTTTTCATTTTAGTTCAGAAAGACATTAGAGTTTGAAGTTCAGGGTTGTTCTTAATCACTGCCAAACCCCCCACTTACAATGCATATTCAGCATCTACAGTACTGTATAGCTGTCAGTGGCAGTGAAGGAGTTTAGAGCCGTGTGAGGAGACAACTAAAGCAATTAGATGGTGTTCACATTTACATTTGGTCAGAGGGAAAGTGGACACATTTAAACATCTTAATCGAATTGTACCGCAAAGGAATTCATTCCTAATCACAGAAAGGCAGTTACATACAGTAGCTCACAATCAAGTGCTGCTTGTAAACAACAAATGTGTGGGTTCATAATTTGATGTGTACAAGTAATATTACTCTGTCAGTCACAGTAGTGATAAAGTCAAATTTACTCTTTGTTGGAGAGGTTTTAGAAGCATAAAGACAAGAAAGTTTGCCATTGTTATTTTGGCTATAATGCGCTTGTGCACACCAACGCTGAACACTCTGTTTCCATTGATTTTCATCATCTCTATGGATGAAATAGCACTGCTGTTTCTAAAATCTTCACAAAGAGAACAAAGAATAAGCAACTGTGGGCCTTATCCGCCAATAAATACATGTGGACAAAATCTTCTACAATTTTCTTTCTAATCGCTGAGACAACTCTCTCCTTCTCTTTCTCTTGTCCATGTTAGGTGTGGTACACACAATATCACGAAACAGCACAGTGACTACTTATAACCCTTTAAATGCCAACTGAGTGAAGTTTGTAGACACTTCTAATGCTAAAAAGAAGATACAGCTTGGTTGAACATGGGCCTATGGCGGTGCTTCTCAAACATTCTTCTATCATTACTACGACACCCCCGCCCCAGAAAGAAGGAAACATTTCACACACACACCAAGAATTACTTTAAAAGCATGTTGCCCAGGGTCAATTGGTAACACCATGCCCTGATAAGTCATATTGACTAATATTATGCACAAAGCAGACCATGTAAATAAAATCGGAACTGCAAATGCAATAAAACAAATATTGGATACACAGTACAACAAAAAAATTAAGCCACACAAGGGCAAAGGCAAAAGTACATATCTGTGGGATTCCGATAAGTAAAAAGAAGGGGTGCTGTAGTAGTTTGTAGCATTTTATCAAAGAATTCAGCTTCAAAATAATTTCAGTGGTCCAAAATGTTTGTGAACTAGCCTAGAAACATATTCTGTCGTGCATGCAATGGCATGAAGGGCCAGTTTGTCTGAGGTGCCCTTGAGGCAAGCAGCTTAACTATACTTTATTCAGACTTAAAATCAATATTTAATGCTTGACACGATCCCTAATACAGGTGCCTATCTTCAGGGTGCTGCAACAGATGGTGGTGGGGAAGCATACGAACTCTGTGAAAAACTGGAGGTGCTGCAATTAAAATACACGACAGGAGTTAAAGCAGAACTATTTCCGGTCCGGCCGTGACCCTCCACCCTTGACTTGGGTACCCTTCCGGCCGCGACCCCCCGCCCTTATTCATAAAAATGATCACCTCCCGGCCCCTTCCGGCCCCCGGCCCCTCCGAAAAAGTGATGCCGCCGTGGGAGAGAGGCTAACGGCAGAGGCTTCTTAAGGATCATTAGCTGGCTGATTTACTATTCGAACCCGCTGTGGACTCGCTTCAAAATGCGCCACTAGTACTTTACTACTTACCCAACTACGTGTGCTTACTTCCATTGCGAGCCCCGGGGTTAGTTTTGTCGTATTGTATAATTATTTGGGTCCAACAGACGGCCAGAAGTCACATTCAACAAGTCATTTATTTTCCACACTTCCCTTCGTTCACAGCCTTCAAAATAAAAGCATACCAGCAAACCACTATACACAGCAGGTTTGCTACGACGTATTTCTGGAAGTAGGAAAGACGCCAGAAAAAGTGCATGAACTCCACCTTGATGTGCCATCGTCATCCTTGAGTCTGTGCTGCGCGCAGCTTCAATATGCTCGTGGTCACAAGTTGTTTTGAAACAGTTGAGTTCCAAGTCGGGGGGCGTCGCTTCAAAAAGACAGCGACAACCATAAAGGGACCGAGATGACTAGACTATGCATTTAATTTTATTGCCAAACTAGTTTGCTTTGCAGCAGCTCTCCTCCTCTCCGTGTGGGAAACTGTATGTCATTGCAACATGTGACATAATGGACCAATCAGAGCAGCAACAATTCCTGATGTGTGCGTGGCATGTGTTGCAGACCTGTCGCCAACAGCACAATGCGTCAATCACGTGAATCAATGCGGCAGTTGTCGCTCACGCCGACGCGGGAGTAGAAAGAAGCCTAAAAAGAAGCCTTTCACTGAGTAGGCTGAGATTAAATTTGGCCGCCTCGCGACCACGTCAAACGCATGAGGGCCGATTAGTGGGACGGACTGAAATCCACTTGCGGCCATTGTTGCACAATGACAGATGAGTTCAGTTTTGGCTGCTTTTTACTGACTGTGAATATTCTCATTCATCCATTCATGCTTCCTACTGTTCATGTCATCTCCACAGCTGAACTCACAAGTGTGGAATCTATTAAGTGAAGAAGCTGCCGGCTCAGCCAAAAATCTCAACAGCACAGAGCAGCGAGGACGAGTTCATGACATGGCTTTCAACCAAAGCCCCTAAATTTGTTTGGGCTGCTCAAATACCCTAACTGGAGCAGAATTTGATCGGAATCCACCCACCTACTATTTCTAATGGCTCAAATCAATTATCGGGATATTTCATTAGTTTCAGCGTCACAGGACACTATTCACAAGAAGTGGCTCTGTTGTAGCAGGAAGTGACAGCAATGGAGAACAGAGAGTTTGCAGACATGACTGAAGATGCCATCATCTGGTCTAATTTTTGTGTTCAGCAAATAGAAAATAGATATAAAAGCAAGTAGAGTAGCTGTCACGTATTTGAAACATGAGGATCCCTGCAACATTGTGTGTACTGTTCATCCATTCATATCTAGCAGAGTGAAAAGTGTGTGCGTGTGTGTAAGGCATTAGATGTAGGTTGCCTTCATCTCATATGATGACACACACAAACACACACCTTCCAAGAGCTTTCATTCTGTTGCTCTGCATGAATAAATGAAACGGGAAGAAGTGGGGGATGAAAGAATGAGATTAAGCCATTAAAGAAAAAAAGGTGTATCCGAAAATTGAGGAGAGAACTATTGTCACTCTTAATAGTGTGGTTGTGTGAGTGTATGCATGTGCGCGTGCTTGTGTGTGTTTATCGGCCATATTTGCCACAGATCAGCTGACAGGACCATGGGCATTTGAAGGTGGTGATGGTGGAAGGGGAACAAGCAAAGATACGTTTGAAGTCATTCAATTAATGCACACTACACACATGAAGAGCCATCTGTGTACACTCACACACACACACACACACACTCACACAAACAGAAACAACAACTCATCCCCTAACAGCCTGCCCTCATTAGACAACACCCCCCTCGCTCTCTATTTGCCTCTCGCTCTCTCTCTGGAGTGCCTTCCCTATAAATAGACAGTGCCCTGCCACCCTCCCCACAGGGCACACACAGACCTGTCAAGGTATGACCCCCGGCTCACGAGACAACACGCAAATCTAACACATTTGTGCTCCTAAAATGCAGTTCACACAAGGCCTTGGGGCAACCATGAGGGAAAGGGACGGCATGTTGCACTAAAAGGAAATATGCCCAGAGTGCCCCAAGCCATGCCAGAAGTGGTGGCTTGCACATGCATGAATACATGAATGCATGCATGCATGCATGCATGCGTGCATGCATGTGTGCAACTGTGCAACTGTGCAGATTAGATACCACCCATCTTTGAACAACTGATATGTTTCTATGTGTACTGTAAAAATGAACTTTAATTAAATGAACAATTTTTGACACTGTTCACTCTGTGAGAATCAACACAGGAGGTATCGTTAATTGATTCAACCGTTCTGTGTAAAAATTGTAGGCATCACCTTTTTCTTTTTAAATCGCCATTTTTTGTGAAGAGGTTGCCTCCTGGATCACGTAGGATGCAGATGGGCAGTGCCATTACCATTATGGAAGATGGATGCAGGGTGTACTCCACCTCTCGCCCAAAGTCATCTGGGATAGGCATGCAGATACAGGGATCCCGCAAAACAGCCACATCAACTCTGTGAGAGTAGTTACTGCATAAAGCTGAAATCCAAAAGCAGGTTTGTGGGGCAACTCCTTCCTCCTATTCTGTGTCAGTTATACTTTCATACAAAAGTGTGACATGGAAAAACACCAACTTTAACAGGGAGAGTAAAGGGGGCTAGTGACTTGTAAAAATCAATCGTGTATCCGCACCTTAACCCAGATCCTCACCACATTTTATTTTCTTGGTCCTTGCACCAACCCTCTACTATCACTCATGTACTGTTAATCTAATTCTGCATGCTTACTACATCTGTCTTCCCATATTGCTGTTTTACTGTGTCAAAATGCCTTCTGTGAATCAGGTGATTAAAACAACAAAGATCAAGGTAGATTTCTTTTTTTTTTAATTTTGCAAGGTACTGAAGTATATACTGTGCATACGGCTAGAACACATACAAGCAATGGGGAGATTGGATTCTGGAGTGAGCAGTGTCCTTTTGTTTATTTCTTCATCTAATAAACAGTATTGATTGTTATCTTAACATGTTATCATTATACTGAATAAAAGTTAGGGTAATATACCCATACTAAGTCTTACAGTTCATCCACTGAGGTCATTAGGTCATGTCATGTCATCTTCCAAACCGCTTATCCTGTACAGGGTAGCAGGGAGGTGCCGGAGCCTATCCCCGGCGTCAATGGGCGAAGGCAGACTACACCCCGAACTGGTCGCCAGCCAGTCGCAGGGCACACACAGACACCGTCACTGAGCGGGAACCGATCCCACGCTGCCCTCACACAGCTCAGGCGTGTGTACCACTACACTATCAGTGACCGTCATTAGGTTAGCATGGGAAAGAAATTAGCATAATGCCGCAACCTCTGGTGATCCTTTGAGAACCAGACTAAAAATATTTAGGCGCACCCCCGATGTAGGGCAGTTATGATTGAGCCCTTTGAGCTCTGCCTAGGAAAAAGCAGCCAGGCAATTGTGCGGCATGGCTCGGAAATGAAATGAGAAGACTTGAACCTTTACAAGTCAACTGAATCTTGTTCAAATAATTTTGAGAGGGAAATTAAGAATAAAAAGATGAGATAATGTGGTTGCACAAGTGTGTGCACACCCTCTTAAAACTGGGAAGTGGCTGTGTTCAGAATTAGCCAAACATCTTCAAACTTACATTGAATGAGAGTCAGCGCATCCCTACCACAATTCAAGTGCATCTGATTAACCCTGAATTATACATTAATATGGTTCAGCGTTGTTGTCACCCACTATTGTTTACTGTATATACTGTATTTGTATGACCGGGTGTCTCATCCAAAAGTAGGAAAAACTTGCTTGCTGCATCTTTCCTTGCTGCATTGCTGTCAGCCAATCAGGTAACAGAGACGACACTTCCCCGCTTGGCCCCAGACGACCGGCGTTTTAGAACCACCTCCGAGATGGTTCTGAAAAGCTTTTCCATTGTAACCACTCGGTCCCGGAAAAGTGTCATGGAAAAGTGACCACTCGGGGCCAAGCCAGGCCGTCTCGGTGTAGAGCGGGGCTGTACTGGAAAAGTGCCTCTTATGTTTGCTGAGCCAGTTCCTTGGGTCAGACGGCAAGTAGCCACATCACCACGGTTGTGATTCTTGTACAGCCAAATGCGACCATGACTCACACTGCCAACCGCAGTTGTGCTTACAAAACAAAACGTGCACTGTAACAAAAGTCTCTTGGAGGGCATTACAGCGTTGCCACAGACAATGAAGGACCTACGCTCATGGAGGCATCAAATATTTGCATTTGCTTACCTCGCCTATCCTTGCATCAACCGAGCATGGTGTGACCACACTTATTTTAAGGTGATGTCATAAGGCAGCTTGTTTGTATGGGCTATTCTGTTTACACTGATAAAAAATGGATATAATACAATACCCACATTTATCGAGCGGTAGCCATAAAATGGCACAAGTGAGTGATGCTATCATTTGATAAAGCTTGTTTAGCTTTAGTTTCAACAAGCCACATTTTATGATAGCATCATTAATCTTTGCAGCTTTGAGCAGGCTCCCTTTGCAACTAAAGACGTGATGGAGAAGGACAGATTCATTTTTATATCATCAACATGCTTCATCCTCGCTGAGTGCTCTGCACTGCTTGCTACCAACCACGATACATGGAGCTAATATTATTAGCCAGTGACTAGGAATATCTTTGTACATGCTATGTTCCTGATTTCATTTTGTGTTTACACCCAGCCATGACATAAATTACGCAGTGCAGTTGCAGAGTGGTCTCATGTTATTCTGCAACAATAAACGCACAATTAATTGTGTCACCATTTCTTGCTCAATTTTAACTAAATCAAATAACTAAATGTGCAAAGGTGAATTATGTGCCATTGTTTTTAATAGTCCAAACATTTAAATAGGACAGCTTTCCTGCTGAAATTCTGTGGAAGACAGCAATTGAGTATTTACTCAACATCCAATCAGATATTTCCATATTACTTGGCAATTCATATGATGTGATGTAATCTGATTTATTAACTATGCAGGGCACATGTAGACGCACACTCACATTTACACCTATGGACAATGCAAATGCCAAACAGAAAGGCCGGAGCTGAGATTGAACACAGAACGGTGAGGCAGAACTTGTTGCCTATGTATGAAGTATCCATCCATCCATTATCCATACTGCTCATCCTCGCAAGGGTCGCGGGAGTGCTGGAGCCTATCCCAGCTGTCAACGGGGAGTAGGCGAGGGACACAACGAATTGGTTGCCAGCCAATTGCAGGGCACACAAAGACAACCAAAAATTCACACTCACAATCATCCCTAGGGACAATTTAAAGTGTTCAATTAACCAACCACGCAGGCACAGGGAGAGCATGCAAACTCCACACAGCCGGATTCGAACCCAGAACCTCTGCACTGTGAGGCGGACGTGCTAACCGGTCGATCACCATGCCACGTATTTATAATAGTATTTCTCAAGGCTCATATACAACATCAGAGGGAATTGTAATTTTTATATGTGATTCATAAAAGTTCAAAAAGATCAATCTTTTTGCTGTGCCTTGCTCCAGCCAGACTCCTTTGTGGCCTTTTCACACGCTTTCCTCTCTCTCGCTCTCTCACCTCGCCCCCACGCTTTCTGTCCATTCCTGCGGGTATGTTTCGTCCTTTGGCTCCATCTCCACGCACTTCTAACAGACAAACAGCACTAAAATCCGTAACCTGGGAACTACCGAGCTCAGCCTAACCGACACAGTGCTGTCTGTGTGACTGATGTCACCCTCCCCCTTCAGCACCAACACGTTAAATCATTCTCACCAGGTGTGATGAATTGCTTTGCGGTGTTGCTTTGTTTGTGAGTGAATGTGCATTCTGAGTGTGTGTACGTGCGTGCGTGTGTTATTATGGCTAATGCATGAGGTTCATACGCTGCGCAATTGCTCTGATGTGGAGGCAGCTGAGCTCTGGTGTCCCAGATGTTTACAACACAGAGGGAGAGTAATGATGGTACATGGGAAGGGGAGTCAGTTAAGGAGAGGAGGAAATTAACAACCATCCATCCATCCGTCCATTTTCTATACCATGCTAGAAGCCGGAGTCTGTCACAGCTGACTCCTGTTGGTGTCAGCGTACCCCCTGAATGAACCAGCAGGCAATCACAGGACTGACACACATCTTTGAGCAATTCAAGTACATTTACTAACAGTACAACATCTATTACAATTGTTACTGTACAGACAACAACTTCACTTCATGCACAATTATATCCTGTTCTCACTCACTCCTGATTTCAGTGTTAAAGGAAAACCATGAGTGTCACTTTTAAAAATGTTGAGATTCATTTATAGTTTTAGAATTTAGTTTAGAATTTAGAGTCTTCAATTAACCTATCATGCATGTTTTTGGAATGTGGGACAAAACCCATGTAAGCACACAGAGACCACGCAAGCTCCACACAGGATGGCCAGAGCCTGGATTTGAACCCACAACCTCTGAACTTTGAGGCCAATGTGTTAACCAGTTGTCCACACTGTGTGACCGAATTGATCATTTCTTGTACATGCTCAGTATAAACAGTGTTTTCGACATGAACCTGTAACGATATCATCATTTTTTTTTAAATCTCAAGTAGACAATGTTTTCACACTCTATGAACAAATACCTGCTATGTAAATGGCCACCAAAAGTCTTCAATGAAACACACTCCCTGGCAGTGTTGGAAAGTTCATCGACACAAACTAGTTCAAAGTTCAGCTCACAAATCTTAAAATGAACCAGTTGATTCCATAGTTCAGAATTGACATTTTGAATTGATGTTTTGAACTAAGCCATCATTTCAGAAGCGGGGAGGGCAAATTGTCAAAAATGGATAAAAAGTCTACACATTCCTGTTCAAATGCCATGTTTTGGTTGTATAAAAAAAAAACATAAATCTTTCAAAAACATATTCCAACATTTGTGTCCTATAATATTTACATCTAAATTGCTGAGAAAATCTTTTTAGTTAGGAAGTAAAAATAAAGGAAAAAGAACTGACAAGAAGTAATGGGATTGCACGCCCTCTTATAACTGGGGATATGGCTTTGTTCAGAATTAACCAATCACATTCAAACTCATGTTTTAAAGGAATCAACACACACTTGTCACACTTTATGACCCTTTCTATAATGTTTTTTATTAATCCCAAATCAAATCCAGGTGTTCCAGTAGTCTTTTCCAGACATTTACTTTTCTTTCTTTCAGAAGTCTGAAGGCTGTACGTGAACACTGATGAGTACTTTGTATATGGAATTTTTCAAAATTAAATCCACTTCAATTGTACATAATGTTTTAAGTTAATTTATTGGCTTTATTTATTTATATTTTTATTATCTATATTTTTTAATACGTGTATCACAGCCTTTTATTGTTTTTTATTTATTGTATTCTTTGTAAAGTGCTTTGTTACAGCTCTAGCTGTTATGAAATGCGCTATATAAATAAAGTTGTACTGTATTGTATTGTATTGTATTGTATTGTATTGTATTGACTAAGGACCCAGTTCCATCTTAAAGGGTACCTTACCCCCCTACCAGACTCTTGCTCCACCTCTCACTAATATTTAAAAATGCGCTCAAAGGGGGCATTGCCTGGAGGACCATTGGGCTTGCAAGGAGGGAGAGGGTTGGCCATGGTCTGGCCGTGATGGACAGCAGCGATGACAATGTAAGACCTAAATAATTACTATACTACGTACGACAAAGTACGCTAAATAAACCAACCAAACGCTATGCTACTAAATCACTAACCTGAAAATTTCTTTAAAGATGTTATTCCAACTCCAAGAGTGGCAAAGTGACTACGTCAAGTTCTCTGTTAGTCCAATCAGAGGACAGAAAGCCAAATTCAGATGCAGTGCAGTGTTTGACCTAAAGAAGGCTCTACAAAGACAGGTTTCTTTAAGAAAAATATGTATGTACTGTTCTAGAGTTTGAAATAGAGTTTAGCACAAAACCTTCAGGCTATGCTCGAAAGAAAAAGAAAAAAGTCAAGAAAGGCCTACTAGAACAAATGAACTTTATTTGGGGTTAAACAGAGGCATTTTTAATTGTAGCAGGAGTGGGCTGACTCCCATTTTACCTGAGTTTGAATGTGATTGATTAATTCACATTCACAGTCACATTCCCACTTATAAGAGGGTGTGCACACTTGTGCAACCACATTATCTGAATTGTTCATTTTTACTTTTGCTCTCAAAAAGACATAGAATATTTTTCAATTGAGTTAGTTATTATTGGTCACATTAATGGTGGAAAAAGTTGTTAAATAGGGATGCACGATAATTATCGGACCAATAATTATTGGCCCAATATTGGAAAAAAATGACGTCATTTTTATCAGTTCGATACCACAAAATTACGCCGGTACTGAAAGCTGCATTAAAATACACTAATGTACAGCCAGACGGATTTTCCTTGACTCTAAAAACAATATTTATTATTAATACTGAAACTCGGGGTGGACATTTTCATGAGTGTAAGGTCCCACTCACTAAAAAGAGCCGGAGCTGAGGCTCTCTCGGCCACCATGGCCCGGCAGCCGTGGCACCGCCTCTGGGACGGCCTGCTTCTGGAGCTGCCGGAGAATGATGCCAACTGATGCCTTTTACTTTTTACCTGCACTTTTACCTTCGTTGCTGGATACTATAATCGTGTAGACTGATTTGACATTGGATAACGTACAAATTTACGGGTTGCAGCGACTACAAAGCGACATACAAAGCGACATACAAAGCAGGAAATTATCGGTTATTGGTATCAGTCGAAATTTGTCCTAACGTGCATCACTATTCTTAAATTATTTTCACTTGGCTATTAGATCACAAAAACCTTGCACCTGAATAGGGGGTTGTTGGCTTTTAAATCAACTCAGAATAGCCAAACTGCCAAAATATATTTTTTGGGTGTTTTGTTTATTTTTTTCTTACAGAGATTTTTTTAAATATGACCTGCAGGCAGCATGCCTTTGTATGTGTGCGTGAGTGGCTGGTTGTCTGCGCCATGACTGTTCATGATCCTTTCAATGCAGCTTGGAAAAACATGTAACATGTTAAATGAGAATGGAATTGTTTCATAATGTGAAGAGGGATGGAGAGGGCACACATTCAGAAAGTGACCTGCCGACCCAGTTCTTCCCCTCAACTACGCCCCTGCCAGAAGATCTCTTTCTGTGAGGCAACCATGCACTCATCGACAGTGCTGCCAGAGGGGAGAAACCCTTCAATATTATCAGCTATTTCAGGATCCAGTGCCGCCCATGCACATGCGGAAGCGTGCTATGTAGTATTACACACACACACTTGACCGGGAGCGTCATGCACATATAGTCCAAAGGTCTACGTGCAAAACCTGCAAGCCCCCTCTCCTCCTTCTGAGCACGACGCACGCACGGAATACCGGGGCATGCCCGAGCGACGCGTCCAGCTGTCAGCTCCGCTTTTTCCGGCAGAGAGACCTTGTGACTTTATTACGAGTGGGCCGACAAAGCATCGTCGCATGGGACAGAGAGTCTGCGTGTGTGGGGCGGGTCGGGGGGGGCATGTGTATGTGTGTGTGTGTGGGGGGGGGGGGGGGGTTGTGTGTGTGTGCGCGCGCGCGTGAGAGAAACATGTTAGCCTTGTAGTGCTGACTATATACGCACGAGAATCCGTGCAATCCCCCCCCCCTTCATATAGCCAACCACGCGTAAAGCACCTACACGCCCTCTCATCTCATCAACACATTAAATATTCCATAATCCAATGATGCAATAACACCGGCATTAGTGCGGCACGAATCGACGTTGTCATTTTGACGGCGGGCGACGGGCTCTCTCATCTGCAGCCCAGTACATCCTCTCACTCCATTTTGTCTCTCATTTGACCGTCAGGGAAACATGGGGGGAAGCCAAGGAGGAGGCTGGAGGAGCGGCAACAAACGCAATCACTCTCGAACGCGCAGGCCTTGAGGAAAAGACGACCGTGTGGCGATTTAAAGGGCCACGGTGGGCACGTCGAGCTTATAGACGCAAAAACACGAAAGGATGCTGTACAGTCGGGCTGGAAAAGTTTTTACTGTACCCTAGCGTTTATAAGCAATCGATCACCTGACTGTGTCTATAAATAAAACTAGACCGCCAATGCCGGCCAGCCTTTGAAATAAGCAGAAACCCGCACACGCATAAACATAACGAGCACATTAAAAACTCAGCATATGATAGGCAGAAACGTTGTAAAATGCTTCCGCGTAGCAGCATCCTTTCCTCCCTCTCTCTTCTCGTCGTCGCAACACCATCCCCGTGACCACATTGACGCCGCACACCGAAACACGCGCGAAGACAGTCTTTACCTTTATGTCTGCCTTTCGCTGTCATCGTCACACTGCTTGTCGTTTCATTGGAACAAGACGCTCATCTCTCCCACTCGCTGGCTTGTGCCTCCCTCTATCACTCCGTGGGTGACTCTGGAGGGTATTATTCAGTAACAGCCAACCACCGCTAGGAGTAGCGCGCGTACACGGAGCCCGTGCATTGCAAAACCACCCACCCCTCCTCCTCTTTTGGAAAATGGGGTATTGCCTCGCTGAGGGGTGGATTCTAATAGAATAACGAGGGGAAGACCCTGATTGTGTCGTATGGCGCCGGATGCCCCCCCCCCCCTTCTCTCCCAACCTTCCCACCCACCACTTCTCAGCTCCCGCCCTCCCCGAAAAGGTTCAGAGGCAGGCACATGCACGGTGACTTTATTGAGTGATAAGGTGCTATACGACAACAAGCAGGGATGAACATGAGACAGCGTGCTAAGAGAAAGAGACCGGGCGAGGGGCTTGGGAGGGGTGATCACAGCTGAATCGGTGTGCACACAATGTACAGTTGCCGTCACAGGCCGTGCATCATTCGCCATGCCTACATTTGATCAGCGGGTCCGCGGGACTTGCGTTGGAGCCGGACATCCTGCGGGTCGGAAGCGAGGGGGACTGTGTGTGCAGGGGGTGTAGGGGGTGGTCTTTGATCATCTGTCACACAGTGTGGTGTTGTCGGGTCCTCTTGCTGCAGGTGTCGACGATATGCGCGGGTGTAGGCTGCTGCAGTGGAATCACTCGGCGGAGTCTCCTCCGTCCTTTCTCGGTCGGGGAAAACCAGCTGTTGGTGCTGAGATTTGGGGGCTGGGGAGACGGATTGCTCGCGGCTGCTGCGGCCTCATGCTTGAATCCCGGATTTGTTTTGGTGAAGATGCTGTTTGTTGGAAAGGGGGAGATATGGGTGTAGACTGCAGGTTCTCATCAAGAAGAAGCTCGGGCTCTATCTCAATGATTCCCCTGCAAAGCAATGATGTGCAGCTGTTCGGCAACACCCCGGAATGGCGAGAGAAGGAACTCCCACGCATATACACGCTCATACACGGGATTAAGTGCATAGACGCACACGCTCCCAGACTATTACTGCCACCCTGTGGAGGTTTACACTTAATTTCAGGGTTTCCCCTCACACAACTCGGATGACAAGTGTTCCCTTAACTGTTTTGTCACGTGGTCTTCAGGCATGCCTCTGATTAAGCAGAGCTGGCTAAAGTACACCCACTGAATTTAGAAATATGCTACAAATACAGTATATATAAATGATACAATTTTATATACATACACCTATATATATATATATATATATATATATATATATATATATATATATATATATATACATATATATATATATCCATCCATCCATTATCTGTACCGCTTATCCTCACAAGGGTCGCAGGTATATATATATATATATATATTGGATACAACTGGAGGTGCTGCAGGGCGGCACGGTGGGTGACTGGTTAGCACGTCCGCCTCACAGAGGTCGTGGGTTCGATCCCGGCACCGGCCTCCCTGTGTGGAGTTTGCATGTTCTCCCCGTGCTTGCGTGGGTTTTCTCCGGGTACTCCGGTTTCCTCCCACATTCCAAAAACATGCTTGGTAGGTTAATTGGACACTCTAAATTGCCCCTAGGTGTGATTGTGAGTGCGGATGTTTGTTTGTCTCTGTGTGCCCTGCAATTGGCTGGCAACCGGTTCAGGGTGTCCCCCGCCTATTGCCCAAAGACTGCTGGGATAGGCTCCAGCACTCCCTGCGACCCTTGTGAGGACAAGCGGTATAAATAATGGATGGATGGATGGAGGTGCTGCAATTAACACAAGAAAGACTGAGTTTTTCTTACCCCCCGTCTAAAGTCTAGAGCACAGCCAAAAGGCTGTGAGATTTTGAACTAACAACTCAACAGCCTACAATTGGCCACCAATCTTTTGTAAATGAAACCATTACCTGCCAGATTAGCGGTACTCAGACACACTGTCCCCAGCTAGCTCTCTACCACTTTACAACTGAATAGAGTATTCATGAGGGATTTTCCACTGAAAGATATGTTGCCCAGTAGAAACCTCTGTACAGGGCAAGTTTGCACACCAAACATAGGGTGATGTTATAAACAGCATAAGTAAGTTGATAATTATTTTTCAACAAATAATGGCTAAACAGTCAACAGGTCTCAGGTTAGGCCTAACAGAAAGTGTGAAGGGATACCCACACAGTTTTATAACACAGAATGCCTATTCTCATGTACTGTCGGGCAATTGTAAATCTCTGTGATATGATGAGAAATCCTATTTCTTCTGTAGTCAATATTCAAGTGGCCTTGTGTCAACATTCCCAAGAGGCTCAATGATTTTGCCCCAAACAAACAACAATCAGTGGCATTTTTTAGTTTAGTTTTTAGTAAAAAAAAAAATCTGAAAATATTTAAAATTTTCCTTATGATTTAATTTTTTATTTATTTTAGTGTTTTATTGGTTAACGAAATAGAATACAAAAATACATATAAAGATAGCTGGAGTATGTTAAAGCGTGGTATGTGTGTGTGTATATATATATATATATATATATATATATATATATATATATATATATATGTGTGAAATATATATATATATATATATATATATATATATATATATATATATATATATATATATATATATATATATATATATAGGCGGCACGGTGGTCGACTGGTTAGCACGTCCGCCTCACAGTTCAGAGGTCGTGGGTTCGATCCCGGCTCCGGCCTCCCTGTGTGGAGTTTGCATGTTCTCCCCGTGCCTGCGTGGGTTTTCGCCGGGCACTCCGGTTTCCTCCCACATTCCAAAAAACATGCATGGTAAGTTGATTGGATACTCTAAATTGCCCCTAGGTGTGATTGTGAGTGCGGATGTTTGTCTCTGTGTGCCCTGCGATTGGCTGGCAACCAGTTCAGGGTGTCCCCCGCCTACTGCCCAAAGACAGCTGGGATAGGCTCCAGCACGCCCCGCGACCCTTGTGAGGAGAAGCGGTACAGATAATGGATGGATGGATATATATATATATATATATATATATATATATATATATATATATATATATATATATATGTGTGTGATCTCCAACCCTCACTGGAGCAGTTTGTAGTGTCAAGCAGTTGGGATGAAAATCAGTACCTCCAAATCTGAGACCATGGTCCTCAGTCGGAAAAGGGTGGAGTTCTCTCTTCAGGTCGGGGATGAGATTCTACCCCAAGTGGAGGAGCTCAAGCATCTTGGGGTCTTGTTCACGAGTGAGGGCAGGATGGAACAGGAGATCGACAGGCAGATTGGTGCAGCGTGTGCTGTGATGAGGATTGTGTATCGGTCCGTCATGGTGAAGAAGGAGCTGAGCCGAAAAGCGAAACTCTTGATTCACCAGTCGATCTACGTTCCTACCCTCACCCATGGTCATGATCTGTGGGTCGTGACCAAAAGAACAAGATCCCGGATACAAGTGACCGAAATCCCTTAGAGATAGGGTGAGAAGCTCAGTCGTCCAGAGTTGAGACGCTGCTCCTCCATGTTGAAAGGTGCCAGATGAGGTGGCTCGGGCATCTGATTAGGATGCCTCCTGGACGCCTCCCTGGTGAGGTGTTCCGGGCATGTCCCACCGGCAGAAGGCCCCGAGGACGACCCAGGACACGCTGGAGAGACTACATCTCCCGGCTGGCCTGGGAACGCCTGGGGATCCCTCCGGAAAAGTTGTTGGAAGACATGGCTGGGGAGAGGGAAGTCTGCCTCCGCAACTGACCCGACCTCGGATAAGCGGCAGATAATGGATGGATTTGGCTCTTCGCCGGAGTGGCAAATATAGGAACTATTTATCACGCCCCTCTCCGTTTCAACTCGTCATTGGCGACCAAGCAGGCAAGGAGCGCACACCCTGGCTTCAAATATAGACTAAATTACATTTTCCTTGTCGACAGAAAAATTCCTGCTTCTTTTCTTTGTTTGTGCTAATTTGGCTATGCATTTTTTCATTTTTTTTTGCGAAACCGAATAAACAAAATGAGGAATGGTGGGACATATAGGTACTAACCAGTGACGTTAACAACATGGTTACCTTCGACGGTGCCATTAACTAACGTGACTAACCATGTGACCCTAACCCTAACCCTAACCATGAAACTTTCCAAATACGTCTGTTTATTTTACTCATTTGCTAGCTTGTGCATTTAATACAACCGTTACGGGATGGAGACAAATTGACATGCGTCAAGAGTCAGTCATAGATGAATGTAACGGAGAGAATCTGGTCACTTTTCCAAATAAAATGTTTTTCAGCCTCAGATAATAAATACACCAGAAGTACTGTACGTTTTTTCTTTCTTTCTTTCTTTCATCTGCGCGGCCCGCCGCAGCCCGGTCCAAAGTGGCCTGCAGCCCGGTACCGGTCCGCATCCCGGTAGTTGGGAACACCTGACCTACAGTCAAAGCTGGGCAGTCCGTCCCCCAGCCGGACCGATCGGACCCTCCGGCCCAGCCGGATGCCCATTTATGGGGCAGGGGGGTGCGGCTGACAAATTTTTAAAAAATGGCTGGACTAAGTAT
This sequence comes from Filicampus tigris, assembly GCF_054856515.1. Lineage (NCBI taxonomy): Eukaryota > Metazoa > Chordata > Actinopteri > Syngnathiformes > Syngnathidae > Filicampus > Filicampus tigris. The sequence continues at coordinate 31,149,525 of NC_141218.1, read as the reverse complement.
GGCCGGAAGTCGATTTTAGTCCGGCCCATTAATCGGCCCTCATGCGTGTGACGTGCTCGCGAGGCGGCAAAATTTCTTCTCAGCCTACTCGGTGAAAGGCTTCTTTTTAGGCTTCTTTCTACTCCCGCATCGGCGCGATCGACAACTGATGTTATAGGGATTGTGGTAGTGCCCCCCAGCACCCCCCGCCCCCTCTTGTAATGGTATGCCCCAGTTGCAGGAAGGAGGCGGGGGTTACGTGATGTGAAAATAAGGAAATACAAACACGCTTGAACGCACGTTGCTGTCTCACGTCTCTTCTTACACAAACAACTGCCACATTGATTCACATGACTGACACATTGTGTTGTTGGTGACAGGTCTGCAACACATGCCACGTACACATAAGGATGTGTTGCTGCTCTGATCGGTCCATTATATCACATGTTGCGATGACATACAGTTTCCCACACGAAGAGGATGCCCCACGCAGCTCGTTGCTGCTGCAATAAGATACAGTATATGAAATACTTATATCATTATATACTTTTTAGTCATATCGCCCCGGCACTAATGTCAGTGTATGCGTGTAAAAAGCTCTTTGAGCAGAACCGACACAGTCAGATTTAGATAGTGCACTCCATTTACATTTTAATCAAATCGGTTCAGATAATGGCTGAATGGCTGGATTTTTCATCTGTTGGACCTTTTTTCTTTTTTTTCTTTTTTTTTGCAGATTGACGATTGATAGTCTGGCGGACCTTTGACGTTTAGGGAAAGTGGTCTAAGTAGTGCAAATTTTTACTTAAAGTGCCATTACGCAAGGGGATCACAGGAATGCCTCCAACTAAAATGTGGACATATAGTTTAGAATGTTGTGCATCCCTGGAAGCACTCACTTTGGAATTTAAATAAACTGTTTGAGAAATATAGCTTTAGAAAAAAAAAGGGGTTTTGCGGTACAACTTGCCCCTAGTGCGGGGAAAATTGTGCCATTAGTCAGAAATCACTGGGGTATATTGTGCTGTTGATAACTGAAGTAAAAAAAAGAACATTTTAATCCCACAAACGATAATGCTATATAAAAGCAAAACAAATTCAATACAAAAGTACTTGCTAAATGTTTATTAAAAGTTTTAACATCTCAATGGCCAATTTGCTTCAACAAGGTCTAGGACCACATGAACAATGGTCAGAACAAAATTAGATTTGCAAAATGAGCACCTAACTGCATCTGCATCTGAATATCTTCACAGATTCTGCCCACTACCGATCACGACATTCCATTTGTCAATGCTGCAGGGGAATGTGAACTTGTACATCACTTCTAGCTGTACCACCAAGCCTATTTTTTCCTTATCCATATATCTTTTTATGGTCATACTGCAGATCTTCATCTCCTTTCTAACCTGACGTACGGTCTTCCCCTGTTGCAGCTCTTTCACTGCTCTTTCCAACTCCTCAATATGAGCTGAAACCTTGTCTGTCTTCCTTTTGTATTTGCATGACATGATGGATTTTGGTCTAAAATTAAGAATGGCGCATAGTTTTAGTGATCAAATGTAAAAATGCAATGTGCAATAACAATAAAATACAATAAAGTAATATATAGTAAATAATCATCAGTTGGGGGAAATTATGCCATTAGCACAACTTGACCCAGGTCCTTTGACAAAAATTACCCCAAGCCCACCATTTTGAAAGAAATGCATCCCCTAGCAGTTTTGAGCTAATATCATGTTAACTGTATAGACTCATCATGTAGGTTACTAAACCACTAAATCATGTGTGAACTGTTTTCAAAGTTTTTTATAACTGTTCAAACAGTTAATCAAACCTTCATCATAGAAATTTTACTTTGGAGGGCAAAAACATGTTTTTTGACCATAAATGTGCTTACCTATCAAGCCATGTGTGTCCTTTCTTTGCAGGATGAACAAAATGGATGCCTTTTCAAAAATATGTGGTCACATGACCAACTTCTTCTATGGTTTTCTAAATAACAGCCCACACTGCTGACAGATGACGAATGGCGGACTAGCAAACTTTAGTATAATGCCCACCTCTCCTTATCCGTACACAATACACCAAGACTTACATTCTGATGACACTGACATTTTTCCAGCGACACAAATATTTAGTTTTGAGCGGATATACTAAGTATGAAGTTTTCCTATTCAAACAAATTGTTTTGGGAAATTCACTCACTGGTTTGCAAATATCAATTATGAAGAGAGAAATTTAGCAAAGTGACTGCCAAAAATTGTAAAATGCATGGTTTTGAAATGTGGGACAAAGCCTGCAGCACCCGCAATTCAAGCTAATTCACGTATTGGTACATGTCACTTTCTGCCTTTCTTTAAGAAGATGACAATGCAGGTTCGATTGATGCAGTGATTCTCAACCAGTTTGACGTGACACATTAGTGTGCTGTCACTGTTGGTGTAGAGGTACACACACCTGAGTTGCGTGCGGGCAGCGTGGGATCGGTTCCCGCTCAGTGACGGTGTCTGTGTTTGCCCTGCGACTGGCTGGCGACCAATTCGGGGTGTAGTCTGTCTTTTGCCCATTGTCAGCTGGGATAGGCTCCAGCACCTCCCCGCGACCCTGTACAGGATAAGCGGTTTGGAAGATGACACGTATACCAACAGTCAAAACAATTAAATGCTCTTCCACTAGTTAAAGTACATAATTAACCTGTATATCCACTTTTTGTGAATCGTTTTGCTAAGTGGTGTGATGTGAAATTTTCTCAGAGGTGAAATAAGTGCCTTTGCTCAATAAAGGTTGAGAAACATATTAATGACATGCAAGCATGGAACCGCACAGGGGCTATAGAGGGTGCTGTAGCCCCGTCAGGAGTCTGTGACTGTGTAGCCCCGGTACAGCCCCAACATAGGGGTGTCCAAATTTTTTGCAAAGAGGTCCAGATTTGGTAAGGTGAAAATGTGTGGGGACCGACCATTCAGCTTCAAGTTGCTTACATTTTTCACGGCATTTGTTACCAGTCACGTTGTTGTAGTTTGCATGTTTTGTCTGGTAGTGAGTCTTGATATTGAATTTCTTGAAAACATCCACAGTCTCTTAGCGAACTCGACAGATACAGTTGTTTTGTTTTTCAGTGAAAAATATTTGACAATTTCCACTTGTCCTGGAAGCAACAGCCCTTTCTGTTATCTTTCTTTTTCTTCACTACAGTCTTTATTTTAGAAATGGGCTAAAAAGGGCCACACAAAAGGCCATGCATCAAGGTGTTAGGTCTGCATGAGAGCGGTGCTTTCGTATTTCCGAAAGCACCCGAGGGCAGCCACAGGTCTGTTGCCATCTGGTGGTGGCTATTGACGGGCCACTCATTAATAATTGTTAGCCAAAGGCTGCGGGCGGTAGAAATTTGAACATGGGCCGCATTTGGCCCCCTGGACTTTGAACATGTCGGCCCTACAGCAGTGTACAGTATATTCCATCCACCCATCCATCCATCCATCCATCCATCCATCCATCCATCCATCCATCCATCCATCCATCCATCCATCCATCCATCCATACATACATGCATGCATGCATACATACATACATACATACATTCATTCATTATCAGAATTCATGACCATTTTAAAATATTTTATTCATTCATTAAAGTTTAAAAACATTAATAAAAGTTAACAAGTAGCCTTTCTGATCCAGCCTCTGCTTCCGTGTTTGCGCTGCACCTTGTACCCCACGTATATTTGGGAGGGGAAGGGAGGGGAGGAGCGGAGGATGTCTTGTTGCCATTGCCCTGTGGTCGCGTGTAATATTTTATGTTGTTGTTTTTAATGGTCTTGGCCATATTCAGGCAAAATTACTTTGGTATGAGACATGCTCATGCTGTGTATTATGCTTTTACTGAAAAGAAACGAGAACCGTAAGTGACGTGATTAAAATCAATTTTTTTTCTCAACAGCCCCCCTCCCCCAAATCGGCCTAGCCTCCCTTAAAGAAAGCCATCAGGTGTCACAAGTGTGCCAAACAAGTCATGTAAGAGTGACTTGTGGTGACAAATGTTATGACAGAAACAAATTCCCAACAAAATAAACCTCAACCTCAAGTGTTTCTTCAGAGGTCGTGATGTATTATTGTGAAGGGGCGCAGCCGGATGTCCATTGTTCCTGTTGTGTGGGCACAGGCCCGCTGTGATTTGGTAGGTGCTGCAGTAGGAGGAAGGACCGCGGGTCTACCCCTTCTATCGTTTAGTTTCGACTCGGAATTCAGTAGGTAGTTCGTTATAGTAGCAATCTACGATCATTTGAGTATACTCGAGTCGTGTCCTATGATAATTACGTCGGTGTGTTATCAACGGACTGATACCAAATCGCCATTTTAACCGCACGTTTTCCCTGGCAGAAGCGCTAGCACAACAATGGCTCTGAAAAGAATCCACAAGGTAAGGAAGTGAGCGCAGAGGCCCTGCATTTCGCAGTTATGTTGGGGGTTTTATTCTGAGGTTGTCCGTTAGCTGGCCGTCGTTTTGGATTTATTACGATCCGCACAATATCCCGACATTGTCAAAATTGTCGTGCCTGGCCTGTACTTCGTAGACAACTACCTCCAGCCAGCCAACAAGCGACGACAGTTGGAGGCTGAAGGAGCAATGCGCCGCTTTTCTGTCTCTCTAACGGGCCACCTCGATTTACACTCAAGTCGGCGTTTCCCGTGGCTGGTTGTCTTTCACGGGCTAACCTGAAACACGTTTGATCGCCTGTTTGACTGTTTACAGTCGTTCTGGTGTTCCTCTGCGAGCGACATTA